>NW_026868285.1:0-59138 GCF_020745735.1 Hemiscyllium ocellatum
CTGTGTACGTGTGCGTGTCCATCCATCACTGTGTGTGTGTGTGTTCCCCCCCTCGCTCTGTGTGTGTCCCGCTCCCTCACTGTGCGTGCGTGTGTGTGTGTGTGTGTGTGTGTGTGCATGTGTCCCCCTCCCTCGCTGTGTGCGCGTCCCCCCCCTCGATGTGTGTGTGTGTGTGTGTGTGTCCCCCCTCGCTATGTGTGTCACCCCCTGCTGTGTGTGTGCATGTCCCCCCCCATTGTGTGCGTGTCCCTCTCCCTCGCTGTGTGTGTGCGTGTCCCCCCTCCCTCGCTGTGTGTGTGCGTGTCCCCCCTCCCTCTGCTGTGTGTGTGTGCGTGTCCGTCCCTCACTGTGTGTGTGTGCGCCCCCTTCCCTCGCTGTGTGTGTGTGTCCCCCCTCGCTCTGTGTGTGTGTGTGTGTGTGTGTGTGTGTGTATATGCGTGCGCGCGCGTGTCCCTCCCTCACTGTGTGTGTGCGTGTCCCCCTCCCTTGCTGTGTGCGCACCCCCTCCCTCGCTGTGTGCACGTCCCCACCCTCGCTGTGTACGTGTCCCCCCCTCGCTATGTGCGTGTCCCCCTCCCTCGCTGTGTGTGTGCGTGTCCCTCCCTCGCTGTGTGTGTGTGCGTGTCCGTCCCTCACTGTGTGTGTGTGCGCCCCCTTCCCTCGCTGTGTGTGTGTGTCCCTCCCTCGCTCTGTGTGTGTGTGTGTGTGTGTGTGTGTGTGGTGTGTATATGCTGCGCGCGCGTGTCCCCCCTCACTGTGTGTGCGTGTCCCCCTCCCTTGCTGTGCGCACCCCCTCCCTCGCTGTGTGCACGTCCCCCACCCTCGCTGTGTACGTGTCCCCCCCCTCGCTATGTGCGTGTCCCCCTCCCTCGCTGTGTGAGTGTCCCCCTCCCTCGCTGTGTCTGTCCCTCCCTCGCTGTGTATCTGTGCGTGTCCCTCCCTCACTGTGTATGTTTGTGTGTGTGTTGTCCCTCCCTCGCTCTGTGTGTGGTGTGTCCCCACCCTCCCTGTGTGTGCGTGTCTCTCCCCCCTCGCTGTGTGTGCACGTCCCCTCCCCCTCGCTGTGTGCGTGTCCCCCCCCCGCTGTGTGCGTGTCCCCCCTCGCTGTGTGCGTGTCCCCCCCCTCGCTGTGTGCACGTCCCCACCCTCGCTGTGTACGTGTCCCCCCCTCGCTGTGTGCGTGTGTGTGTTGTGTGTGTCCCTCTCGCTGTGTGTGTCCCCCCCCTCGCTGTGTGTGTGTGTGTGTGGTGTCCCTCGCTGTGTGTGTGTGTGTGTCCCTCTCGCTGTGTGCGTGTCCCCCCCCCACTGTGTGTGTGTCCCCCCCTCACTGTGTGCGTGTCCCCCCCCACTGTGTGCATGTCCCCCTCCCACGCTGTTTGTGTCCCCCCTCCCACGCTGTTTGTGTCCCCCCTCCCTCGCTGTGTGTGTGTGTGTGTGTGTCCCCTCCCTCGCTGTGTGCGCGCATGTCCCTCCCTCGCTGTGTGTGTGCGTGTCCCTCCCTCACTGTGTGTGTGTGTGTGTGTTTGCGTGTGTCCCCCTCCCTCGCTGTGTGTGCGTGTCCCCCTCCCTCGCTGTGTGTGTGTGCGTGTCCCCCTCCCTCATTGTGTGTGTGTGCGTTTGTCCCTCCCTCGCTGTGTGTGCGTGTCCCCCTCCCTCGCTGTGTGTGTGTGTGTCCCTCCCTCGCTGTGTATGTGTGCGTGTCCGTCCCTCACTGTGTGTGTGTGTGTGTGTGCCCCCTTCCCTCGCTGTGTGTGTGTGTCCCTCCCTCGCTGTGTGTGTGCGCGTGTCCCCCCTCCCTCGCTGTGTGTGTGTGTGTGTCCCTTGCTGTGTGTGTGTGTGTGTCCCTCGCTGTGTGTGTGTCCCTCGCTGTGTGTGTCCCTCCCTCGCTGTGTGTGTGTCCCTCACTGTGTGTGTCCCTCCCTCGTGTGTGTGTCCCTCACTGTGTGTGTGTGTGTGTATGTGTGTGCATGTCCTCCCCTCACTGTGTGTGAGTGTCCTTTCCCTCGCTGTGTCTGTGTGTGTGTGTGTGTGTGCGCGGATGCATGTTCCCCCCTTCGCTGTGTGTGTCCGTGTCCCTTCCTCGCTGTGTGTGTGTGTGTGTCCCTGGATGAACAGTACTGCTGGGATAGTGGGCTGAAGAATAGCAGATGGAGTTTAATTAGATAAATGTGAAGTGTTCCATTTTGGTGAAACAAACCAGGGTGGGACTTGTACAGTTATTGTTCGGGCCCTGGGTAGTGTTTTCAGTCAGAGATCCAGTGACCCAGGTACACAGTTCTTTGAATGTGGTGTCACAGGTAGACAGGCTGGTGAAGCAGGCGTTTGGGATGGTTTCCTTCATTGGGCAGAGCACTGAGCGTAGGAGTTGGGATGTCATGTTGTATCTGTACAAGACATTGGTCAGGCCACTATAAAAGCATTGTTGATCAGCGGGAAGAACTCATCTGGTTCACTGACCTCCTTTAGGGAAGGACATCAAATATTCTAACCTGGTCTGGCTAACATGTGACTCCAGACCCACAGCAATATGGCTGACTCTGAGCTGCCCTCTGGGTAATTAGCAGTGGGGTCAAAGAACGTTGTTCCAGGCAGTGACACCCACACCCCATGAATGAATAAATAAAAATACCTATGTCCCTCCCTACCTCGGCAAACCCCTCCAGCTGCAGCAATTCAGACTGGCTTTGTAACACCCTGACCACTCTCTGTAACACTCTCACCATCTCCAGCACCTTCACCTCTCCCTGTTCCTTTCCACCCTGACCGTGGTTCCCATTCCCACAGCACTCCTCCTGCTACCAGACCCTTTGCAATCCATTTAACATTTACTTCTAAAGCACTCTCTCACTTCAGGATTTGAAGTACTTTTTGGTGATCTTCTCTCATAATCTAGTATGATCCCTTTTGTCCTGAGTGAGGGATCAGTGGGAATTTCTTGCTGAGGTTTTTACTGTTTCAATTGAATGTCCTTTTGTTGAGTGTTTTGCATTGTCCCTTCAAATGTTTTCCACTGTTCATTTACAGGCACATATTTCAGTTTGTTTAGCCTGTTTACCTTGGTCAGTTCTCCTCTCAAACTCATGTAATTGGCTATTTTTGTTCCTAGTTTTGTGATTGCCCTTTTTGTGATTCACTTTAAAACTTTATATTTATTTAAACTGCACTTTATTACAATTTCCCGAAGGATCTCTGCAGGTGACATTACTCATTCACTAAGTTTCATTACACGGTCGCTCTGCGATAGTTATGTCCCTTAACAGTTGCACAATGTGTTTTCAAAGAAACACTGAAAAAAAATTAACCGAACTCCATTTCCAATATCAATGTTGACCGTGTGATTGTCCCAGATTATACAAATATTGAAGATTTCCAAAATTATCACAATGCCTTTGTTAAAAAATTCCAATGAGTTCCTGTTTAATGCAGTGATGAGCAATGGAATGCTGTCTGGTGGCTAAAACTGCTGCTTGTGTCCTTGGCAAGTAGTAGCCAGAGTTTATATTCAGACTGACTCTACTTCATGATCTGCGGCCAAATGCTTTCTCTGTAATGCCTTTGTTATCCATTATTGATAACGTTGCCCATTTTTGCCTGGGTTTTCATGAGATTACGAACCACTGAATATTTTTGTTCACCCTGTATCCATGTCTCCCTGGTGTCTAAATCTCTTTTATCTCTGTGTCACAAATCCATCTACCTTATTACAGCAACATTGTCCATTAAAAAAAAAATATCCTCTCTTCCACAATTTTCTGTCACAAATCTATTTGCTGATGTACAATTTTAGTTAAACTCTGTCCCATCCTGTTCCTTTCTGCTTCTCTTCAGCCACATTCCCATGTTGTTCCATTGCTTCACCTTTTCCCTTTGGATTTGGAAAGCTCCTTTCACCTGCATCCTCTCTGTCAGTTTAATGCCCTGTCCATAAACCTACCGACATGACTGGCCAGGACACAGGTCCCAGCACAGTTCCAGGGGGACCATCCTAATAGATTTTTTTTTTGTAAATCAGGTCTGGGATGTGGGTGTCTCTTGCTGACCAGCCTTTCTTGCCCAGCCCTAGAAGCCCTTGAGCTGAGTAACTTGCTCGGCCATTTCAGAGGGTCATTGAGAGGCAAACACTTTGCTGTGGGTACGTCGTGCAGACCAGGTCAGGATGGGCAGATGTCCTTCTCTAAAGGACAAGTGTTTGGATTTGTTACACTTCAGTAGTGGTTTCATACTTAATTGTGGATTGTTAATAATTATTTTTAAAATTATTGATTTCAAATGTCTCCTTTTCAGATGGCGGGATTCAATCCTGCCTCCCCTGAATATTAGCTGAGGTTTTGGATATATTCTCTCGCAAAAATACCACTAGGCCATCACTTCACCTGCTCGCTGGGTGCTCATCCCTGAGCACTGATACCAGGGCATCATGAAGCTAAACCCATTCTTCCAACATGACTGTGTGATCCTGACATCTTCCAGCAATCTGGGACTATTACTTAATATCGCTCCATTTTACAGATCTCTGTGGGACTCAGTGCCATTCTCCGTGTGTAACCCTCACTGCATCTGTCTAATTTCCCATTCTGTCTATTTCTCTGTCTCCTGTAGTTACTCAGGAAAGTCCTGACTCAATAGCCTTCCCAGCTGCTGGGTGGATTGTCCATCACCACATTGAACGCAGTTGGTCTGCCAGAGGGAGACAAAGGGCAGGGAGATCTGGAGCCTTCAATAAATCCTGTAGTGAGGTAAGGCCCCCCACAGTGCACAGAGCAAAGAGCAATGAGAGGGCTCCAAACATTTGTTAACACAACATGACATAGATACAGTGCTAGAGGGAGCACAGTGCACACACACCCCAGACTCAATCACCGCCCCAATGTAAGTTCTATATTAAAACTCACTACTCTGCAATACTGTATCTTTGGCATGTCTTGTGGTCCAGTGTCTTCAATAATTTTAATTCCTGTAACAGGTCCTATCGCTGTAACCTCCTCCCTTCCCAATAGTCCCTCCACATATTTGAAATGTATTTGAAAAGCCCTTCATCAGGAACACAGGCAGGGTGCCTGCAGAGTGGGGAGATAAATGAGAGGGGCAACAATAGGTGAATGGGGTGCAGAAGAAGGTGATAGGTCAGAGTGGAGGATGGGGGAAGGTAGAAATGAGTACAATGGGTGAATGGGGTTGGGGATGGGGGTGATAGGTCAGAGATGAGGATGGAGTGGATAGGTGGGAAGGGAGATAAGCCAATAGGGCAGGTCATGAGGGCGGTGCTGAGCTGGAAGGCTGGAGGTGGGGTGAGATGGGGATGGGGAAATGAGGAAACTGGTGAAGTCCACGTTGATGCCCTGGGGTTGAAGTGTTCCAAGGCGATGGTGAGGCGTTCTTCCTCCAGGCGTCGGTGGTGAGGAAGTGGTGGTGGAGGAAGCCCAGGGCCTGCATGTCCTTGGCAGAGTGGGAGGGGGAGTTGAAATGTTGGGTCACAGGGCGGTGGGGTTGATTGGTGCGGGTGTACCAGAGATGTTCTCTAAAGTGCTCTGCTAGGATGTGTCCAGTCTCCCCAATGTAGAGGAGACCGCATCGGGAGCAACGGACACAATAAATGATATTGGTGGATGTGCAGGTACAACTTTGATGGATGTGGAAGGCTCCTTGGGGCCTTGGATAGAGGTGAGGGAGGAAGTGTGGGCACATGTTTTACAGTTCCTGCGGTGGCAGGAGAAGGTGCCAGGAAGGGAGGGTGGGTTTTTGGGCAGCATGGAACTAACCAGGTAGTCACGGAGGGAATGGTATTTGCGGAAAGTGGAGGGGTGGGGAGGGAAATACATTCCTGGTGGTGGGGTCCGTTTGGAGGTGGCGGAAATGGCGGCAGAGGATTTGGTTTTGTGAAGGTCGTACGGTGGAAGGTGAGCACCGGGCGTTCTGTCCTTGTTACGGTTGGAGGTGGGGTTTGAAGGTGGAGGTGCGGGATGTGGACGAGATGCGTTGGAGGGCATCTTTTACCACGTGGGAAGGGAAATTCCGATCCCTAAAGAAGGAGGCTATTTGGTGTGTTCTGTGGTGGAAGTGGCCCACCTGGGAGCAGGTACGGCGGAGGCGGAGGAATTGGGAATAGAGGTTGGGAATTTTGCAGGCGGTAGGATAGGAAGATATGTAATCTAGACATCTGTGGGAGTGGGTAGGTTTGTAAAAAATGTTGGTGTCAAGTCAGTTGTCATAAGGGGCTGGAGAGGGCCAGGAAGGGGAGGGAGGTATTGGAGATGGTCCCGGTAAATTTAAGGTCAGGGTGGAATGTGTTGGTGAAGTTGATGAATTGCTCAAACTCCTCGAGGGAGCACGAGGTGGTGCCAATGCAGTCATCAATGTTGCAGAGGAAGACGTTGGGAGTGGTGCCATTGTAACTACGGAAGATGGACTGTTCTACGTAGCCAACAAAGAGACAGGCATAGCTGGGGCCCATGCGGGTGCCCATTGCTACCCCTTTGGTCTGGAGGAAGTGGGAGGATTTGAAGGAAAAATTGTTAAGGGTGAGGACAAGTTCAGCCAAACGAATGAGAGTGTCGGTGGAAGGGTACTGTTGTGGACGTCGGGAGAGGAAGAAACGGAGGGCTTGGAGTCCTGGTCATGGTGGATGGAGGTGTAGAGGGATTAGATATTCATTGTGAAGATGAGGCATTGGGGCCAAGGAAACGGAAGTGTTGGAGGAGTGGAGGGTGTGGGTGGTTTCTCGAACGAATGTGGGTAGTTCCTGGACTGGGGATAGGACAATGTCGAGGTAGGAAGACATGAGTTCAGTGGGGCAGGAGCATGCTGAGACAATGGGTCGGCCAGGGTGGTCAGGCTTGTGGATCGTGGGCAGGAGGTAGAACCGGGCAGTGGGGGATCCCGGACAATGAGGTTGGAAGCTGTGGGTGGGAGATCTCCTCCTGAGGTGATGAGGTTCTGTATGCTCTAGGAGATGACGGTTTGGTGATGGGAGGTGGGTCATGGTAGAGGGGTGGTAGGGGGAGGTATGTTTGAGTTGACATCATGGTTTCAGCGGTGTAGAGGTCAGTGTGTCAGACTACCTCTGCACCCCCTTTATCTGCTGGTTTGATGGTGAGGTTGGGATTGGAGCAGAGGGAGTGGAGGGCTGCACGTTGTGAGGGTGAGAGGGAGTGGGGGAGGGGGTAGATAGGTTGAGGCGGTTAATGTGTCGGTGGAAGTTGGAAATGAAGAGATCGAAGGCAGGTAATAGGCCAGCGCGGGGTCCAGGTGGATGGAGTGTATTGGAGGCCGGAAAAGGGGTTCTCAGAAAATAGGTGGGAGTGTTCATTGTCAAAATAAGCTTTGAGGCGGAGGCAGTGGAAGGAGTGTTCGATATCACGGCGTGTATTAAATTAATTGATGTTTGGACGGAGGAGGATAAAGATGAGGCCTTTGCTGAGGACTGATCACTCGTCCTCAGTGAGGGGGAGGTCAGGGGAATGGTGAAAATTCGGCAGGAGTGGGAGCTGGGACCAGGCGTAGGTGTGGTGCTGGGGAGGGGACGGTGCCTGTAACTGGAGTGGTGTGGTGTTAGGGGGATGGGGATGGAGTCATGAACAGGGGTGGTGTTCCCCTCAGGTTCTGGGAGCGGGATGGTGACGGTGGGACCTGGGAGCGGATGGTGACGGTGGGACTGGGAGCGGTGTCAGCAGAATGCAGGTGAGTGGTGTTGGTGGGGACAGAAGTGGTGGCAAACACGGGCAGTGGGGGGCGTGGAGGTCACTGAGTGTGTGACATCAGCAATGGTGTGAGGGGCGGAAGTGATGTCACTTGTGTTGTATGAGGAATTGTGAGGGGCGGAAATGGCATTTACTTTATTTTAACCAATAATTTCCTGTCACAAATCTATTTGACAATGTTGTATTTTAATTAAACTCAGTCCCTTAATGTTTCTTTCTGTTGGTCTTCATCCACATCTCCATGGTGTTCCAATATTTCAACTTTTCTCTTTGGACTTGGGAATTTCCATTCACCTCAGACCTGTCCCTCTCCTCATCTGTGTCCGTTTATAGCACACTGCATAATCCTGGTACCAGAGGAGCCTATCCCAATAAAATAGCTCAGTCCTCCCTGAGTACTGGGAGCAGTGCTCACTGGTCAGAACCACTTCTGATGATACCATTGTGTGATCCTGACACCTTCCAGCACTCTGCTGATATCACTCAGTCTCTCTCCATGTGATATCCCTCACTGTGTGGGTCTATTGGCTGCCTCTGTCAGTGTCTCTCACTCTTGCAGTTACTCCAGATCCTGAGCCAACAGCATTCCCCACTCCAGAGGGAAGCAACTGCACAGGCCATGGATGGAGAAGGGAATTTCCATATCTCTGTGGGACTCAGTGCCATTCTCCATTGTGTAACCTTCATTGCATTAGTCTAATTTCCCATTCTGTCTACTTCTGTCTCCTGTAGGTATTCCTGATGTCCCTGACTCAGCAGAATTCCCAATTCCTTCTCGTCCATCACCACATTGAAGCTGGTTGGTCAGCCAGAGAGAGATGGAGAGTGAGATCTGGAGCCTTCAGTAAATCCTGCAGCCGGTAAGATCACTCACAGTAAACAGCTCAGGGAGGAGTTCATGGGCTTTAATTCAGACCCTGAGGGCATGATGTAGGAACAATGCTGGAAAGGAACATGAAACATTCTCTGGCTTCATTATCACCATCTTGTCTGTCAATTCATCTGTTCAACAGAACCCTCCCTATGTCTGCCAGCTTCTCCACTGTCTGTTTCATGGATACCACTTCCCTATCTTTATCAGCCCCTACAATCCTGCTTATCCCTGTAAGCTCCTCATATCAGTAAAACTCTCCAAGTTTCTGCCTTTGCCTTTAATCCTGGTTCTGTCACATCTCTCCTTAACTGAAGAAAATTAACTCTTCAGTTCCTTAAGCCATCCCTGTCAGTGTAGTCCTTTCCAGACCTGAAAAACCTCCCTGTCTTTGTGACTTTGTTGAACTCCTACTACCTTCATGATCTCTGTAACCTTCCCGTCATGACAACAAAAAAGCTCTGTACCTTCGTAACCTCCTCCTTGTTAGACTCTTCCTTGTCTCTGGGCACAAAGCAGAGTGGCCCTGCTTCTCTCATAAATTAGTCTCTGCATTTCTATTGATGACTATATACTCTTCCTGTCTCTAAGACACACTCAGTCTCTGTAAACTGTGCTGGTCCCGACTGATGTAATTTCCTTCAGTAACTACAAACCTTTATACCTTTAATCTCCTCCAGACGCGACCACGCAGTTTATTTCTATAACCTCCACGAGTGATACAGTCATAGAGATGTAGAGCACGGAAACAGACCCTTCGGTCCAACCCGTCCATTCCGACCAGATATCCCAATCCAATCTAGTCCCACCTGCCAGCACTTGGCCCATATTCTTCCAAACCCTCCCATTCATATACCCATCCAATTGCCTCTTAAATGTTGCAATTGTACCATCCTCCACCACATCCTCTGGCAGCTCGTTCCATACACTTACCACCCTCTGCTTGAAAAGGTTGCCCCTGAGGTATCTTTTACACCTTTCCTCTCTCAAACTAAATCTATGCCCTCTAATTCTGGACTCCCTGTCCCCAGGGAAAAGGCTTTGTCTATTTATCCTATCCTGTCCAAACCCCTCATAATTTTGTAAACCACTGTAAGGTCACCCCTCAGCCTCCGAACCTCCAGGGAAAACCGCCCCAGCCTGTTCAGCCTCTCTCTGTAGCTCAAATCCTCCAACCCTGGCAACATCCTTGTCAATCTTTTCTGAACCCTTTCAAGTTTCACGACATCTTTCTGACAGGAAGGAGACCGGAATTGCACAAAGCATTCCAACAGTGGCCTAACCAATGTTTTGTATGGCCGCAACATGACCTCCCAACTCCTGTACTCAATACTCTGACCAATAAAGGGAAGCATACCAAATGCCGCCTTCACTATCCTATCTACGTGCGACTCTACTTTCAAGGAGCTGTGAACTTGCACTCCAAGGTCTCATTGGTCAGCAAAACTCCCTTGGAACTTACCATTACATGAATAAGCCCTGCTAAGAGTTGCTTTCCCAAAATGCAGCACATCGCATTAATCTGAATTAAACTCCATCTGCCACTTAGCCCATTGGCCCATCTGGTCCAGATCCTGTTGCAACCTTCTTCGCTGTCCACTACACTTCCAATTTTGGTGTCATATGTAAACTTACTAACTATACATCTTTTGCTCGCATCCAGATCATTTATGTAAATGACAAACAGAAGAGGGCCCAGCACTGATCCTTGTGGCACCGCTCTGGTCACTGGCCTCCAGTCTGAAAAACAACCCTCCACCACCACTCTCTGTCTTTTACCTTTGAGCCAGTTCTGTATCCAAATGGCTAGTTCTCCCTGTATTCCATGA
Organism: Hemiscyllium ocellatum; assembly: GCF_020745735.1. Taxonomy (NCBI): domain Eukaryota; kingdom Metazoa; phylum Chordata; class Chondrichthyes; order Orectolobiformes; family Hemiscylliidae; genus Hemiscyllium; species Hemiscyllium ocellatum. Next base: position 10,398 of record NW_026868285.1, read on the forward strand.
GTTCTAACCTTGCTAATCAGTCTCCCATGGGGAACCTTGTCGAATGCCTCACTGAAGTCCATATAGATCACATCTGTCACTCTGCCCTCCTCAATCTTCTTTGTTGCTTCTTCAAAAAACTCAATTAAGTTTATGAGACATGATTTCCCACGCACAAAGCCATGTCGACTATTCCTAATCAGTCCTTGCCTTTCCAAATATATGTGCATCTTGTCCATCAGGATTCCCTCCAACAACTTGCCCACCACTGAGTTCAGGCTCACCGGTCTATAGTTCCCTGGCTTGTCTTTACCCACCTCCTTAAACAGTGGCACCACTTTTGCCAACCTCCAGTCTTCTGACACCTCACCTGTGACTATCGATGATAAAAATATCTCAGCAAGAGGCCCAGCAATCACTTCTCTAGCTTCCCACAGAGTTCTCGGGTACACCTGGTCAGGTCCTGGGGCTTTATCTACTTTTAACCGTTTCAAGACATCCAGCACTTCCTCCTCGGTAATCTGGCATTTCGCAAGGTGTCACCATCTATTTCTCTGCGGTCTATATCTTCCATATCCTTTTCCACAATAAATACTGATGCAAAATATTCATTTAGTATCTCCACCATTTCCTGCGGCTACACACAAAGGCCGCCTTGCTGATCTTTGTGGGGCCCTATTCTCTCCCGAGTTACCCTTTTTTCCTTAATATATTTGTAAAAACCCTTTGCATTCTCCTTAATTCTATTTGTCAGCCCTATCTCATGTCCGCGTTTTGCCCTCCTGATTTCCCTCTTAAGTATACTCCTACTTCCTTTATACTCTTCTAAGGATTCCCCCGATCGATCCTGTCTATGCCTGACATTTGCTTCCTTCCTTTTCTGAACCAAACACTCAATTTCTTTAGTCATCCAGAATTCCCTATACCTACCAGCCTTCCCTTTCACCCTGACAGGAATATACTTTCTCTGGAGTCTTGTTATCTCATTTTCTGAAGGCTTCCCATTTTCCAGCTGTCCCTTTAGCTGCGAACATCTGCCTCCAATCAGCTTTCAAAAGTCCTTGCCTAATACCGTCAATATTGGCCTTTCTCCAATTTAGAACATCAACTTTTAGATCTGGTCTATCCTTTTCCATCACTATTTTAAAACAAACAGAATTATTGTCGCTGGCCCCAAAGTGCTCCCCCACTGACACCTCAGTCACCTGTCCTGCCTTATTTCCTAAGAGTAGGTCAATTTTTGCACCTTCTCTAGTAGGTACATCCACATACTGAATCAGAAAATTGTCTTGTACACACGTAAGAAATTCCTCTCCATCTAAACCTTTAACACTATGGCAGTCCCAGTCAATGTTTGGAAAGTTAAAATCCCCGACCATACCTACCCTATTATTCGTACAGATAGCTGAGATCGCCTTACAAGTTTGTTTGGCAATTTCCCTCTGACTATTGGGGGTCTGTAATACAATCCTAATAAGGTGATCATCCCTTTCTTATTTCTCGGTTCCACCCAAATAACTTCCCTGGATGTATTTCTGGGAATATCCTCCCTCAGAACCGCTATAATGATATCCCTTATCAAAAATACCACTCCCCCTCCTCTCTTGCCACCCTTTCTATCCTTCCTGTAGCATTTGTATCCAGGAACATTAAGCTGCCAGTCCTGCCCATCCCTGAGTCATGTTTCTGTAATTGCTATGAGATCCCAGTCCCATGTTCCTAACCATGCCCTGAGTTCATCTGCCTTCCCTGTTAGGCCCCTTGCATTGAAATAAATGCAGTTTAATTTATTAGTCCTACCTTGTCCCTGCCTGTCCTGACTGTTTGACTCACTTCTGTTCTCAGCTGTACCTGTCTCAGATCGAGCTCTCAAAATCCTCCCTGTGATTGTTACCACGTCCCATCCCTGCATTCCTCCAAATCCCTGTAAAGTCCTCCCATTCCTAAAACATTCCCTGTATCTGTCACCTGTCCCAGCTTCCACAACCCTCCCACTCTCTGTAAGACTCTCCCCACCCCCCTACCCCCGTCCCAGTGACTACAGCCCGCTGTATCACTGAATGCCAGTAGTCACTATAATATCAGATTAAGATGTGAAAGCAAGAACACTGTACTGGGTTAGATATCTGTCCTGATCATATTGAATGGTGGGACCGACTCTGTGGTCAAATGGACGATATCTGCTCTTCTTTCCTGTGGTTCTCTATAAGCTTACTCTCTATATAACCTCCTTCAGTCCCCACAGACCTCCCTATCTCCATAAGCTCCTTCAGTCCCCACGACTCTTCCCATCCATGTAACCTGAACCCTTCCCCAAAACCTCCCTAATTCCATAACCTCCAAAAGGCCCCACGACCCTCCCTATCTCCATAATCTCACCCTGACCAAACGACCCTCCCATTCAGAGTAACCTCCTTCAATTCCCATGATCCTCCTGATCTGTGCAACTGCGTTCAGGCCCAACAGCCCTCCCGATCTCTTTGTCCCCTTTCAGACCCCACAGCACTCCCTACCTCCATGATGTTCTTCAGTCACCACTGCACTCTTTATGTCTATAATCTCATTCAGTCCCCACATCACTCCCTATCTCCATAATGTCCTTCAGTCCCCATGACCCTCCTTATTTCCAAAACATCTATTACCTGTTGAACCTGTAAGCTCCCTTTTTCAGTTTGTTAAACACGAACTCCCATAACCCTTTCTGCTGCCAGTCTGAAACCAAACAGTGTTGGCCTGATAGTAGGTCGGGAGCTGGAATGTGTTTGAAAGGATATGTCAGTGAACAATAACTGGACCCTTAGAAACACACTTAATAAAAAGAGAATGTTGCTTTGAGCCTGTAGGATTGTATTTTTATTGGTGTGAGTATAAATGGCAGGATAGATACGGGTGTAGGACTGGCTGTACCGAAGATACGGTTTATTTAAATTTTCAGAAACCTTTACACAAGTTTCAATAAGGGCTAAAGAGTAACCTGGTAGAGAATCGGGCCCCTTAACTATCAGGAGGTGGGTGAGATGTTAGACAAAATAGTCTTGTCAGAATTTACTGTGGAGAAAGACATGGAAGCTCGGGAACTTGGGGAAATAAATAGTGATGTCTTGTAAAGAATCCTCAACAGAGAAGAAAAAGTGTTGGAATCTTAAAACAAATAAAGGTTAATTAATCCTCAGTAGCTCATTAGGTCTATCCTTGAATATTCATGGGAAGCTAGGGAAGAGATTGCGGTGTCCCTAACAGAGATATTTATATTATCATCAGACACAATGAGTTACCGGAAGAGTGGAGGGCGGCTAATGCTATTCCATCACTTTAGGTCTGCAGGGAAAAGCCAGGAAATCACAGCGCAGTGAGCCAGTGCTGGGTAAGTTGTTGGAGGAGATTCTGAGAGAAAGGAGCTACATATATTTGGAAAGGCAAGGGCTGATTAGAGATATTCAGCATGGCTTTGTGAGTGGGAAACCGTATTTCACAAACTGGATTGACTCTTCGAGGAGGTGGCCAAGAGATAGATGAAGGCAGAGCAGTCAGCGTTGTCTACATGGACTTCAGCAAAGCATTTAACAAGGTTCCAATGGATGTACAACATCTAGTCAAGAGGAAGAAGGAAGCTGACTTAAGGTTGAGGAACCAAAGATCCGAAGCAGGGCTCTAGAGAGTTACATGGGGCAGTACGGTGGCTCAGTGGTTAGCACTGCTGCCTCACAGCACCAGGGACGCGATTACAATTCCAGCCCCAGGTGACTGTCTGTGTGGAGTTTGCACATTCTCTCCATGTCTGCATGGGTTTCCTCCGGTGCTCCGGTTTCCACCCACAACCCAAAGATGAGCAGGTTAGGTGAATCAGCCATGTGTTGTTCAAGAAAGGGAATGGAGATAATTCTGGGAATCACAGACCTGTCAGTCTTCTCTCTGTGATGTGCAGATTATTGGAGAGGACTCTGGGAGACGGGATTTATGATTCCTTGGAAAACCATAGTTTGATTAGAGAAAGTCTCATGGCTTTGTTAGGGACAGGTCATGCCTCACAATTCTTATTGAATCCTTTGAGAATGTGACAAAATGCATTTATGGCTCATTGAGAAAGTACAGAGCATGGGATACATGGAAACCTGTCTGTCTGGATACAGAATTCCTGGCCCATAGAAGACAGAGGGTGATGCCAGATGGAAAGCATTCAGCCTGGAGCTCGGTGACCAGTGGTTTTCTGCACGGAGAGGTTACAGGACCTCTGCTCTTGGTGATTTTATGAATGACTTGGATGTGTGAGTGGAAGAGTGGGTTAGTAACTTTGCCAATGAGACGAAGGTTGGTGGAGTGGTGAATAGTGTGGATGTCTGCTGGAGATTGCAATGGGACATTGACAGGATGTAGAGCTGGGCTGAGAAGTGGCAGATAAAGTCAAATCTGGAAAAGTGTGAAGTGATGCATTTTGGAAGGTGAGACTTGAATGCAGAATACAGGGATAAAGGCAGAATACTGGATAGTGTGGAGCAACAGATGGATCTTGGATTTCATGACCAGAGATCCCCTCAAATTTGTCACCAAGCTGATAGTGTTGTTAAGAAAGAATATGGTGTATCGGCTTTCATTAGCTGGGGATTGAGTTTTTAAAGCCGTGAGGTTATGCTGCAGCTCTATACAGCCCTGTTTAGATCCCAATTAGAATATTGTGTTCAGTTTTGATCCCTTCATTACAGGAAGGATGTGGATGCTTGAGAGAGGGTAAAGAAGAGATTTACCAGAATGCTGCCTGTTCTGGAGAGCATGTCTTATGAAGAAAGGTTGAGGGAGCTAAGGCTTTTCTCATTGGAGTGAAGAAGGGTGTGGTGTGATTTGGTAGAAGTGAACAAGGTGGTGTGAGGCATAGATGGAGTGAATAGTGAGAGACCTCTTTATCCCATGGCATACATGGTACCAGGGGGCATAATTGTAAGGTGATTGGAGGATGGGTAAGAGGAGATTTCAGATGTAGGTCCTTAAATAGAGAGTGGTGAATTGGTGGAATGGGACATTTAACAGACTCTTGGATAGGCACATGGATGGGAGCAAAATGAAGGGTATGTCAGTTAGTTTGATCTTACAGTCGGGTAAAAGGTGGGCATGACATCATGGCCGAAAGGTCTTGTGCTGTACTGTTCTGTGTTCTACGATCCGTCTGGGAAATGGGTAATAAGCTCAGATCAATGTAAAAGGATATGGCATTCAGGAGGAGCTAGTCAACTGGATACAAAATTGGGCTTGATGGTGGGAGACAGAGGGCAATGGGAGGCATGTTGTCTTTCTGACTGGAGGCATGTGACCAGCGGTGAAGTTGGTCCCCTGTTGTTTGTCATTTGGATAAATGGTTTGGATGGGAATATTGGTTTTGTGGTAAGTACGTTTTTTGAGTGACACTGAAATTGTTGGTAAAGTGGACAGTGAAGAAATTTATCCAAGATACAACAAGATTAACAGTACTGCTGGGATAGTGGGCTGAAGAATAGCAGATGGAGTTTAATTAGATAAATGTGAAGTGTTCCTTTTTGATGAAACAATCCAGGGTGGGACCTGTACAGTTAGTGTTCGGGCCCTGGGTGGTGTTGTCAGTCAGAGACCCAGGGATGCAGGTAGATAGCTCTTTGTAAGTGGTGTCACAGGTAGACAGGCTGGTGAAGCAGGCATTTGGGATGGTTACCTTCTTTGGGCAGAGCAATAAGAGTAGGAGTTGGGATGTCATGTTGTGGCTGTATATAAAAGCATTGTTGACCAGTAGGAAGTACTCATCTGGTTCACTTACATCCTTTAGAGAAGAACAACTGACATTCTAACCTGGTCTGACCTGCACGGGACACCAGACCCACAGCAATATGGCTGACTCTGTGCTATACTCTGGATAATTAGCAGTGGGGCAAAGAATGCTGGTCCAGGCAGTGACACCCACATCCCATGAATGAATAAATAAAAATACCTATGTCCCTCCCTACCTCTGCAAATCCCTCCCACCTGCAGCAATCTGTACTGGCTTTGTAACACCCTTCAGACCCTGACCACTCTGTGTAACTCTCTCACCACCTCCAGCACCTTCAGCTCTCCCGGTTCCTTTGTGACATAAAACCTTGACAATTATTCCCTCTTCCATCTGACCTCCTCCTGCGAGCAGACCCTTTGCAATCCCTTTAAAACTTACTGCTAAAACATTCTCTCACTTCAGGATTTTAAGTACTTTTCGGTGATCCTCTAAGCCCGATAATCTAATATGATCCTTTTTACTTGAGTGAGGGACCGATGGGAATTTCTTGCTGAGGATTTGTCTGTTTCAATGGAATGTCCTTTTGTTGAGTGTTTTACACTGCTCCTTTAAATGGTTTCCACTGTTCATTTACAGACACATGTTTCAATCTGTTTAGGCTGTTTACCTTGGTCAGTTCTCCTCTCAAACTCACGTAATTGGCTAATTTTGTTTCTAGTTGTAGCGTGTGCTTTCTGTGATTCACTTTAAAACTTTATATTTCTTTAAGCTGCACTTTATCACAATTTCCCTGAGGATCTCTCCAGGTGACATTACTCATTCACGAAGTTTCATCACACAACGGTCGCTCTGAGATAGTTATGTCCCTCGCCAGTTGCACAATTTGTTATTCAAAGAAACAGTGAAAACTAATTGTCTAAACTCCTCTTCCAATATCACTGTTGTCAGTGTGACTGTCCCACATTTTGTGAATATTGATGTTTCCCAAAATTATCGCAATGTGTTTGTTTAAAAAATTCCAATGAGTTCCTGTGTAATGCAGTGATGAGCAAGGGAATACTGTTCAGTGTCTAAAACTGTTGTGCTGCTTGTGTCCTTGGCAAGTAGTAGCCAGAATTTACATTCAGACTGATTCTTCCTCATGATCTGAGACCAAATGCTTTCTCTGTAATGCCTTTCTTACCCATTATTGTTAGCGTTGCCCACTTGGCCTGAGTTTCCGCAAGGTTGTGATCCATTGAATATTTATGTCCACCTTTTGTTCACCCTGTAACCATATCTCTCTGGTGTCTAAACCTTTTTTTTTATCTCAGTGTCACTAATCCATCTGCCTTATTGATAAGACTTCATCCATTCAAAAATGAAATAATTTATTCTTTCCCACAATTTCCTGTCACAAACCTATTCACTGATGTACAGTTTTAGTTAATCGCTGACCCTTCCTGGTCCTTCCTGCTTGCCTTCAGTCACATTCCCATGTTGTTCCGATGCTTCACCTTTTCTCTTCGGATTTGGAAAATTCCTTTCATCTGGATCCTGTCCCAGCATCCTCTCTGTCAGTTTAAAGCCCTGTCCATAAACCTACTGACATGATTGGCCAGGACCCAGGTCACTGGGCCCACCACGATACCAGTGGGACCATTCTATTAAATTTTTTTATAAATCAGGTAGGGGATGTGGGTGTCTCTGACTGACCAGCCTTTATTACCTATCCCTACCTGCCCATGAGCTGAGTAGCTTGCTCGGCCATTTCAGAGGGTAATTGAGAGGCAAACACCTTGCTGTGGGTATGTCGTGTAGACCAAGTGAGGATGATCAGATCTCGTTGTCAAAAGGCGAAGTGCACGCCACGGTGGCTCAGTGATTAGCTCTCCTGCCTCACAGCACCAGGGTTCCAGGTTCGATTCCAGCCCCAGGTGGCTGTGTGGAGTCTGCACATTCTCCCTGTGTCTGCATGAAATGCCTCCGGATGCTCCGGTTTCCTCCCACAGTCCAAAGCCGTGCAAGTCAGGCGAATTAGCAATGCTAAATTGCCCATGATGTTAGGTGTATTTGGTCGAGAGAGAAGGGTCTGAGTGGGTTAATCTTTGGATGGATGGTGTGGACAGGTTGGGTCAAAAGGCCTGTTTCCACACTGTACAAAATCTAATCTAAGGGATTGTAATTTTTGTACATCAGCAATGGTTTCATATTTGTTTATGGATTGTTAATTGCTATTTTTAAAATTATTGATTTTAAATTCCACCATATCTTATGATGGGATTCAAACCTGCCTCCCCTGAGCACTGGCTGAGGTTTTGGACAAATGCGCTAACAATAATATTACTAGGCCATCGCTTCACCTGCTCACTGATTGCTCATCCCTGAGCACTGATACATGAAGCTAAACCCATTCTTCCAACATGATTGTGTGATCCTGAAGTCTTCCAGCACTCCGGTGATATCACTTAGTCTCTCTCCATGTGGTATCCCTCCCTGTGAGGGTCTAATTGCTGCCTCTGTCAGTGTCTCTCGCTCTTGCAGCTACTCCAGATCCTGAGCCAACAGAATTCTCCACTCCAGAGAGACGCAACAGCACAGGCCAGGGATGGAGCTTGGGATTTTCTAGATATCTGTGGGGTTCATTTCCATTCTCCTTGTGTAACCCTCACTGAATCAGTCTAATTTCCATTCTGTCTATTTCTCTGTCTCCTGTAGGTACTCAGGAGGTTCCTGAATCAATAGACTTCCCAACTGCTGTGTGTCTCATCCATCACCTCATTGAAGATGGTTGGTCAGCCAGGGAGACAAAGGGCAGGGAGATCTGGAGCCTTCAATAAATCCTGCAGTGAGGTAAGATCACTCACAGTGCACAGAGCAGGGAGCAATGGGAGGGCTGCAAACATCGGCTAACAATACATGATACAGATACAGTGCTTGATGGGGAGCACAGTATAGACACACCCCATGCTCAATCACCACATCTACTTTAACTTATGTTGCACTGAGACAGCATCGGGAGTTCAGAGTTATCAGTCCAGGCCTGTGCTGTCTTAGTGAGCATCAGGACAACAGAGGGGAAAGCAGGCCTCCCACGAGAGGGTGTGAATGCTGCCTGGGATCTTTCTGTTCTGTGTTCTCCCTCCAACACTGTATTAAGACTCACTACTCTGCAACACTGTATCTGTGGCATGGCTTGTGCACCAGTATCTTCAGTCATTTTTAACTCCTATAACAGTAGTTGTCCCTGTAACCTCCTCCCTTCCCGATAGTCCCTCCACATATTTGAGATGTACTGCATTCCAGACTACCATCCCTATCGCTGTAACTTGCTTCAGTGTCCACAACATGCCTTATTTTGGTACTGTAATCCTCTTTAACTGGATACAGAGTGATACAGCACGGAAACAGAACCTGTGGTCCTACTCCTCAATACTGCCCATGTTACCTAAACTGAATGAGTCTCATTTGCCTGCATTTGGCCCTTATCTCTTCAAACCTTCTGCTCTCAATGTACCTCCCAAATATCTGTTCCATGCTGTAATTGTTCTTGTTTCTCCCATGTGCCTGAGGCAGTCTGTTCCATCTATGCACCATCCTCTGTGGATAATGTTCCCCGTCAGCTCCCCCTTCAAGTCCTTGCTCTCTCACGTCCCGTTTATATCCTCGAGTTTTGGACTCACCTACCCTTGGCTATTCACCATTCTTAGGGCCACCCCGAAGATTCATCTGTCAATGACGGCAAATTTGCCAAATGTCGCTTTTCCCACCCTGTCCATCCGGTATGCCACTTCTGAAGAACAATGAAACTTGCACCCCCTGGTCTCTCTCTCTCTCTCTCTCTCTTCTCTCTATTCGACAACCCTGGCCAGAGCCCTTCCATTAACTGTATTAGTCCTCTATGGTTTGTCTTAACAAAATCCAACACCTGAATTAAACTCCATCTTTCATTGTCTGGTCCACTGGCCCAGTTGGTCAAGACCCCCTTTGATAACCGTATTTACTGCCCACTACACCATTAATTTGATCATCAACAAACTTACGCACAATCACTTCTATATTTTCAACCAAATCATTTATGTAGATGATGCACATCAGTGGACCCAGCCCTGATCCTTTCTTCAATAATGGAATAAAACCATATTCTTGTCATAGAGCCAGACAGCATGGAAACTGACCCTTCAGCTGATACCCACCATCATCTAAAACTCAACTCTTCCCAGCTGCCTGTTGCTGGCCCATAGTACTCCAACCCTTCCCTATTCACCTGTTTATCCAAATATCTTTAAAGTGTTGTAATTGTACCCACATCAACCCCTTTCTCAGGAAGTTCATTCCAAACTCAAACCACCCTCGGTGTAGCAAATTGCCCCATATCTTTTTTTTGAACATCTCTCTCCGCTAACCTTAAAAATGTGGCCCCTCCTCTCGAGACTCTCCCATCCTGCGGAAAAGGCAGCTACCATTAAATGGATCTATATACCTCATTTTTTTTCATAAACCTTTATAGTATCATGTCTCAACCTCCAGGCTCCAGTGAAAAAAGACTCAGCCTATCCAGCCATTTTTCAGAACCCAAGCCTTCCATACCCAGCAATATCCTGGTAAATCTCTTCTGAATCCCTGCAGCTTAATAATATCCTCCCTATAACTGGGCGACCAGAACTGCACAGAGTATTGGAGAACAGGCCTCGCAAATGTCTGTGCAATCTCAATGCCGCTCATACCGCTCATGTTCATATAAGCCTCTGTAAGGTCATCACTCAGTCTCCGATTCTCCAGTGACAGTAACCCCAGCTTATTCAGCAACAACCCGGGAAATATCTTGTAAAGCTTTTCTAAGCCCTTTCAAGTTTCACAATATCCTTCCTGTAGCAGGGAGACTGGAATTGCAGAGGACTCCGAATGTGGTCTCATGCATTACTCTTGTTCCCTGAGTTCCCCAGTCTTTGTCCTCAGTAAGTTCTGGAGTGAAAAAATTGTTTAGGATCTTAGCAAATATCCTGCAGTTCCACACATCGATGGCCTCATTGATCTTTAATGGATACTATTTTGTCCTGAGTTCCTTATGCACTCTTAATATACTGATACAATCACTTTTGGATTCCCCTTTCCTTCTCTGCTGAGGCTATTTCATTGAGCCTTTCTCCATTCCTGTTTTCTACTCAAAGTGTATTCCTACAGCCCCTGTATATCCTCAGGGATTCCCTTGATCCAGCTGGCTATACCTGACATGTGCCCCCTTTTCCTTGACCAGACCCTCAATAGACAGCCAGTGTTTCCGAATGCTGTCAGCATTGAGCTGCACACACACAGGAACATGCTGACGCAGGTCGATCAGTTTAAAAATATTCTCACTTGCCAAACTTCCCTTTCCCTGTAAATAATTCCCTTCCCCAATCACATTTTGAAAGTTCCTGGCTAATACGATCAAGATTGGTCAGGCTCCATTTTATAACTTGCACTTGTGGACCAGGCCTGTCCTTTTCCAAAGCTGTTTTCAAACTACGAGAACTGTGGTTACTTTGGCAAAACGCTTGGCCACTCACATCTCAGTCCCCTTCCCTACCTTGATTCCCAAGGGGAGGTCAGGTTTTGCCCCTTTCTCTTTTCAGGCCATTTACATATTGATTGGGAGATCCTGGAACACAATTACCAAATGCCTCCCTTGCAAATGCTGAACACTGGCAGTCCCAGTCTAGGTTTGGAAAGTTCAAAAACCCTACCATAACAGCCCCATTATTATGGTTGATATTTAAGATGTCCCGATACATTTGTTCATCAGTCTGCCACGGATTATTCGGGGTCAGCAGTCAGATCGTATCAACGTGATGACCCATTCTTATTTCTCAGTTCTAACTTAGCTTCACTGGGCGATCCCACAGGAATATCCTCTCTAAGTCCTGCTGGGATGATTCATGCAATCAAAACCCACCACCACACGTCCACTGTTGCCTCCCCTTCCTGGAGCATCTCTACCTTGAAACAATGAACTGCCAGTCCTGCCCCTCCCTCAGCTGTGTTTCTGTAATAACTAAAATACCCCAGTCCCATGTTCCAATCCATGCCTTGAGTTCACCTTCCTTAGCTGTCAGGCCCCTTGTATTGAAATAAATGCAGTTGAATCATCAGTTTTCCCCCATTGCCTGCTATGTTCTTGCCTGGCTTATCTGCTGAAATTGCTGTCTTTAACACGTGTACCTGTCTCAATCTTCTTTCTGGCCTTACGTTTATTTAAGGTCCAACACCCTGCCAGACTAGGTTATGTCCTCTCAAGCATCTCTAGCAATTCACCCCAGCAGGATGTGGGTCCCTCTCCCGCTCCCAGTTGAGGTGCCTTTCCCACCCTGTAAACCTGTGCTGACACCTTCAGGGATCTATGAACTTGTCCACCAAGGTCCCTGTATTCCTCAGTACTCCGCAAAGTCCTACCATTCATTATGTCTATCCTTCGCTTATCGTACCTCCCACAGAGTATCACCTCACTTCAATCAGAACTGAACTCTGCTTAGATTTTCATCTGATCGACATCGAACAGCAGACGGAGACCATCCCCCTCACTGTGGATAACACCCTCACCTTTCATATCATCTGCAAACCTACTAATGATACCTTCTGCTTTCCCATCCGAGTCATTAATGGTCAATGGTTCCTGCACAGATCCCTGTGTACACCCGTTGGTGAAAGTATTCTACCCACCAGTTTTGCATCCAATTTGCCAACCTGCCTTGGAACCCAGTCCTTTTGGACCAACCTTCCATTTTGCATCTTATCAAAGGACTTATTCAAGTCCATGTAACCCACATCATCTGCACTGCCTTCATCAATATACTTAAGCACAATTTCAAAAACCTGAACTGAATTCCTCAGACTGTATCTTCCTCTGCCAAATCTGTGATGACTAAACCAAGTTGATCCTTATCTTTGCAAGTGTGGATTCATCCTCATAATTCATTCCAATAATTTCCCTCCCCCTGCTGTCAGACTATCTGCTCTGTAATTACCTGGCCTATCCCTGCTGTCCTTTTTGAACAAAGGAACCACATTAGCGATCCGCCAGTCATTCAGCACTTCACCTGAGTCCAGGAAAGTATATATATCCACCAACAATCTCTGGGTAATTAGCATGGGGTCAAAGAATGCTGGTCCAGGCAGTGACACCCACATCCCATGAATGAATAAATAAAAATAAATATGTCCCTCCCTACCTCTGCAAACCCCTCCAGCTGCAGTAATTCGTACTGGCTTTGTATCACCGTTCAGGCCCTGACCACTCTCTGTAACTCTCTCACTACCTCCAGCATCTTCATCTCTCCCTGTTCCTAACGTATCAATAAACCTTGACAATGTTTCCTCTTCCCATTGCCCTCCTCCTGCTAGCAGACCATTGCAATCCCTTTAAAACTTACTCTAAAACTCTCACTTGAGGATTTTAAGTATTTTGTGGTGATCTTCTCAGCTTCCTAATCTAATATGATCCATTTTGTCCTGAGTGAGGGACCGGTGGGGATTTCTTGCTGAGTTTTTGTCTGTTAATGGAATGTCCTTTTGTTGAGTGTTTTACACTGTTCATTCAAATGTTTTCCACAGTTCATTTCCAGACACCCATATTTCAGTCTGTGTAGCCTATTTACCTTGGTCATTTTTCCTCTCAAACCCATGTAATTGGCTATTTTTGTTTCTATTTGTAGCTTGTCCTTTCTGTGATTTACTTGAAAACTTTATTTTTCTTTAAACTGCACTTTATCACAATTTTCCTGAGGATCTCTCCAGAATGACATAACTCATTCACTAAGCTTTCTCACACAACAGTCGCTCTGAGACAGTTACGTCCCTCGCCGGTTGCACAATGTGTTATTCTAAGAAATACTGAAAAAAATTCTCTGAACTCCTCTTCCAATATCACTGTTGTCAGTGTGACTGTCCCAGACTTTGCAAATATTGAAATTTCAATAAATGTTCACCATTCCTTTATTAAAAATTCCAATGAGTTCCTGTGTAATGCAGTGATGAGCAAGGGAATGCTGTTCAGTGGTCTAAAACTGTTCTGCTGCTTGTGTCCTTACAAGGAATAGCCAGAGGTTACATTCAGACTGACTCTACTTCATGATCTGAGACCAAATGCTTTCTCTGTAATGCCCGTCTTACCCATTATTGCTAGCGTTGTCCATTTTGCCTGAATTTGCACAATGTTGCGAAACATTGAATATTTATGTCCACCTTTTGTTCGCCCTGTAACCACATCTCTCTGGTGTCAAAATCTCTTTTATTTCTGTGCCACAAATCCATCTACCTTGTTGCAGAGACTTTGTCCATTAATAAAAAACATAATTTTCTCTTTCCCACAATTTCCTGTCACAAATGGTTTTGCTGATCTACAGTTTTAGTTAAACTTTGGCCCATCCTGTTCCTTTCTGTTGTCTTCGGTCACATTTTCTGTTGCTTCACCTTTTCTATTTGGATTTGGAAAGCTTCTTTCACCTGAAGCCTGTCCCAGCATCCTCTTTGTCAGTTAAAAGCCCTGTCCATAATCCTACCAATGTGATTGGCCAGGACATTGTTCCACTGGAACTGTGCTGGGACCAATCTGAATGGATTTTTTAAAAATCCGGTCTGGGATGTGAGTGTCTCTGGCTGACCAGCCTTTATTGCCCATCCCTTGCTGCCCTTGAGCTAAGCAGCTGGCTCGCCCATTTCACAGGGTCATTGAGAGGCAAACACTTTGCTGTGGATATGTCGTGCAGACCACGTGAAAGTGAACTGTCGTCTTTCTCTGAAGGTCAAGTGTTTGGATTTTTATCAATACTTATTTATGGATTGTTAATTCTAATTTTTAAAACATATATTCATTTAAAATTCCACATGGTTAGAAGTTAGAAAAAAGAAGAGAGGTGGTCACTTTGTTGGGACTGTATTGTAGACTGAGTAGACCCAACAGATACCAGAGGAGCACGTGTGTAGAGGGATTGCAGATAACTATAGGAATAATAGAGGAGTACAGGCTGGAGATTTTAATATTCCCTGTATTGACTGGGCCACCTGGAGTATAACAGACTCGGACAGAGTGCAATTTTTCAAATATGTCCAAGAAAGGTTGCTAAATCAATATGCAGAGGGCCCTACTCTACTCAGGCAGGTGCGACACTGGACCCCACCCCCCAACTCAGAAAACGAGGCCGGGTTAGTGACTGAAGTGTCATTCGGAGAGCACTTTGGGTCCAGTGCCCACAACTGTCTTTGTTTTAACATAGTTATGAAGGAAGATCAGCAGGTCCCCAGATTGAAGAGGAAAACTGGAACAGGGCCAGGTTTGGGGCCATTCTGCAGGATCTGGCCAGCGTCAATGCTGTGAATTTAAAATTGCACAATGCCCAGTTATAATCCAACTCGCTTTGGAAGCGCTGGTGATCACCGTAACAGATGAAAGGCTTCAACTAAATTTGTTTGATATTATATTCCATGACCCTGCCATCCTGTTGCTATATATTCTGTGCCTTAGGATTGTGCTTCACAACCACCTGATGAAGGAGCAGTGCTCTGAAAGCTACTGCTTTCACATAAACTGGTTGGACTGGAACCGAGTGTTGGGTGATTTTTAACTTTGTACATCCCCTGTCCAACACTGGCACCTCCACATTATGATTCTAATCGATTGGGTGAGTCTGTTTGAAGGAAAAGAAACAACTGGCAAATGGGAGGCTTTTCAAAGTGTGATCTGAAGAATCCAGGACCAGTCTGCCCCATTGGGATAAAGGGAAAAGCTGGCAGGGTTAGGGATCCTTGGCTGGTGTGGGATAATAAGGCTCTGGTCTTGAAATGAAGACTGCATGCATTGGGTTTAAGCTTTCAGTATCTAGATAAACTCTTCTATTCTTAAAGACACCATCAATCTGTGGAGACCCTACAAACCTCTCAGTCCCTGTAACACTCCCAGTCTGCAGAAGTCATTCCAATGCCTGCGACTCTTTCAATCCAGTTCCTACAAGACCCACTATCTGTGTGATATCTTTTCATTGCCAGCACCCACCCTGTCAATGGAACATGCTGTAGTGTCTCCATTTATCTACTCATTTCCATAATCTTCTCCAGCTCTTACATGTGTAAACGTCTCCCTCCCCTACAACCCTTCCCACTCTGACTAAACTGGAGGAGGTTACGAATGCTCCCTAATCTGTGAAACTGCCTCCAACCAAAATTGCTGTCTTTGTCACTTGGAGAATCTGTCTGATTCCACACCCTCTTTATCTAAATAACCTGCAGAACCTAAGCCTTCCTGTATCTATAAACATCTTCAGTCACGACTACCCTCCATATGTCTATTTGTTTTTCCAATCTGTACAACCCACTTTATCTCTGTACTCAGCTCCATTCACCTGAAACATTCCTGTCTGTGTAAAATACCACTATCCTTATCCCTGTAAACTGCTCCATTCCTCCCAACCTCCCATCTCCATGAACTCCTGTAGGCCCGCCAGCTCTCCACATTTCTGTAACCTCCTGTGGCTCTGTGCCCCTTCCTCTCTGTGAAACCACCTCCAGTCCCCATACCCCTCCCAGTCTGGGACATCTGCTCCAGATCAGACCATTGCTGTCTCTGTTACCTCATACAACCTTAGCAACGCCTCCTATTTGTGTCACTTCATTTAGATCACATCCTCTCCCACTTCCCGGAACCTCTTGCTGCCATCATAACCCTTGCTATTTAGAACATGGATTAGCACATTCCGGTACAAGCCCTTCAGCCCTCAATATTGTGCTGACCTTTTATCCTACTCTGAAGACGAATCTAACCTGCATATCTTACATTTTACTGTCATTGATGTGCCTATCCAAGAGTTGCTTAGATGTGTGTAATGTGTCTGAATCTACCACGGCTGGCAGTCCATTCCACACACCCACCACACTGTGTCAATAACATACCAGTCCCGTCCATGCCGACAGGATATCCCAACCCCATCTAGTCCTACCTGCCAGCACCTGGCCCATATCCCTCTGATATCTAAGCTAAACGTTCCGCCAATTACCTTAAACTTATGTCTCCTTGTGATCGCCATTTCACCATGGGAAATAGTCTCTGGTTATCCACTCCATCTATGCCTCTCATTCCCTTGTACACCTCTATCATGTCACCATTCTTCCTCCTTCGCTCTGATCAGAAAAGCCCCAGCTTCTACAACCTACCTTCTATGGGCATGCCCTCCAGTCCAGGCAGCATCCTGTTCAATCTCCTCTGCACTGTCTTTAAAGCTTCCACATCCTTCCTATAATGAAGCAAACAGAACTGTTCACAATATTCCAAGTGTGGTCTAACTGAGGTTCTGTAGAGCTGCAGCAAAACCTCGCATCTTTTCAACTCAATTCCACTGCTAATGAAAGCCAATACACCATATGCCTTCTTAACACCCTGTCAACTTGGGTGGTAACCTGAGGGAAACAGGATCCCTTTGTTCCTGCACGCTGCTAAGAATTCTGCCTTTAACCACATAAAGGTTTTCTGCAGAATCCTCCGATCTCAAACTATGCCTACCTTTGTAAGTTCCTCCAGACCCTACAACACTCATAAACTGTGAAACCTCCTCAAGTCCCTATATTCCTAATGTCTGCAAAATCCTGCCATCCTGATGTCCCTCCATATCTCTGTAACCCCCACCATCCTCCAGTGCCCTTCTAGGGAACATTGCAGAGGAAGGACGAGTTGGAGAGTCTGGGCCATGTTACGAGGTATGAAGGGCTGCAGAACCTGGAGGATGGTACAAATGTAGGAAGGGACTTGGGACCTGCAGGAGGTTGCGCAATTCATAGAACCTGCAGATGTGACCGAGGAAGGCTTGTGGAACCTGGAGGATATTATGAATTGAACCGCAGGTAATTTTTGATTGGACCATTCAGCCGATCTTACAGTCATAGAGATGTACAGCGTGGAAACAGACCCTTCAGTCAAACCCGGCCATGCCGACAGGATATCCCAACTCAATCTAGTCCCACCTGCCAGTACCTGGCCGATGTCCCTCCAAACTCTTTCTATTCATATATCCATCCAAATACTTCTTAAATGTTGCAATTGTACCATCTGTAAGATTGGCTGAAAGATCCAATCAAAAATTACCTGTAGTTCAAATTATAACATCCTCCAGGTTCCACAATACATTCACGGTCCCATCCTGCAGATCAGATATCTCAACCCAATATAGTCCCACCTGCCAGCACCCGGCCCATCTCCCTCTAAATCCTTCCTATTCATACATCCATCCAGATGCCTTTTAACTGTTGCAGTTGTACTAGCCTCCACCACTTCCTCTGCAAGCTCATTCCATACATGTCCTATCCTCTGCGTGAAAACGTTGCCCCTTAGTTCTCTTTAATATCTTTCTCCTCTCACCCTAAACCTTGCCCTACAATTCTGGACTCGCACACCCCAGGGGAAACACTGTCTATTTACCTTATCCATGTCCCTCTTGATTTTATAAACCCCAATAAGGTCACCCCTCAGCCTCCGACTCTCCAGGGAAAACAACCATCGCCTGTTCAACTCTCCCTATAGCTCAACCCTGGCAACATCCTTGTAAATCTTCTTTGAACCCTTTCAATTTTCACAACATCCTTCCGATAGGAAGTAGAAAAGAGTTGCATGCAGTCTTCCAAAAGTGGCCTAACCACTGTCCTGTACAGCCGCAACATGACCCCCCAACTCCTGTATTCAATACTCTGACCAGTAAAGGAATGCATACCAAGTGCCTTCTTCGCTACCCTGACTACCTGTGACTTTACTGTCAAGGAACTCTGTATTTCATTTGAAAAATTGCACAGACAGACAGAGTGGCCTGAGGTCTTCTGGGTAATGCTAGTTCAGTCTAAGCTGGTAGGCGGAGGCAGTGAAGTATTTGCAGTGCTGTCTGATGAATGGTCGAGAGATAATGCACATGTCAAACAGGCTATTGTAAGTGCTTATGGATTGCTATGAAAGGGAAGCCACTACAATTCCCTTTACTGTACCATCGCTAACAGACAAAGCTCCTTCAGACCTATATCCTCCGAATTGTTGAAACCTGCTATCGCCATGGCAACCCCTATTATTTCCAAACATTGTTGAGTCTCTAAAACCATCCCTATCAGTTTAATCTCCTCCTCTGCATACAACACTCCAGGTCTGTGTAATCTCTTTAAATCCTTCAGTTCCTATATACCTATGTGTAGGTGTGACTGCTTGGATGATAATACAGGAGTCATGGTTACCAAGTTTGGGAGTGAGACTGAAATTGGTGATAAAGTGGACAGTGAAGAGGGTTATCGAAGAGTACAAAGGGATCAACAGTTCTGCTGGGTCAGTGAGGTTAGAAAGAACAGGTGGAGAAATGCAAGATGTTGTATTGTGGTAAAACAGACCAGGCTGGACTGGTAAAGTAAACATTCGGGCCCTTGTCAATCAGTGACCCAGGGACGCAGATACACAGTCTTTTGAAAGTAGCGTCATGGGTAGACAGGCTGGTGAAGCAGGCGTTTGGGATGGTTACCCTTCATTGGGCAGAGCATTGAGAGTAGGAGTTGGGATGTCATGGTGTGTCTGTACAGGACATTAGTGAGGTCACTGTATAAACATTGTTGATTTTCTGGAAAAAATCAACTTGTTCACGTGTGTCCTTCAGGGAGGGACATCTAGCATTCTTACCTGGTCTGGCTCACATGTGACTCCAGTCCCACAGCAATGTGTCTGACTCTGAGCTGTCTCTAGGCAATTAGCAGTGGGGTAATGTATGCTGGTCCATCCGGTGACATCCTCAGGCCGCGAATGAATCAATGAGAATACATATCTCCATCCCTAACTCTGCAAACAGCTCTAGCTGCAGCAATCCGTACTGGCATTGTAACATTGTTCAGGACTTTGCCTCTCTCTGTAACACCCTCACCACCTCCAGAACCTTCAATTCTCCCTGTTCCTATCATCTGACAATGTTTCCTCTTCCTACTGCACTCCTCCTGCTAGCAGAATCCATAGCGATCTCTTTAACAAATGTGTCCAAGTTTCTAAATGCTGGCTTCTCAGAATTGATCGTTTTTTTTTTCATCTCTTAATCAAATCTGTTAAGTCCTGGGCCAAGACTGTCCGAAGTGGGGAAGGAGCATTGGGAAGGTGTCGAGCACCACGAGACATGCTGTGGGGAAAATAGGAATCCAGGAGAAAACAGCACAAGAAGGGCACTGTCACACCAACGCCAGACCCACCCCCTTCCCATGGCCACCTTGTGCCCCAAGTGTAACAAAGTCTGTGGAAGGCCACATCGGTCTGTACAGCCAATTGCAGACCCCCACCCCCACCCACATCCACGAGAGTGGGAGAGAGTCAGCCTCATCTGTGAGCCACCGCCAAAGAGATGAAGAGTTAGGAAGGTTGAATCCCCTCACAATTATCCCAGTGCCTTTGTTACAAATTCAAACAATTCCCTGTTAATACAGTGCCTAATAATGTGGTATCACTCAGTATCTCTCCATGTGGTATCCCTCGCTGTGTCAGTCTATTTGCTGCCTCTGGCAGCATTTCTCCCTCTTACAGATGCTCTGAGATCCTGAGTCAACAGAATTGTCCATTCCAGAGAGACGCAGCAGCACAGACAAGGGATGAAGACTGGGATTCTCGAGATCTCTGTTGGACGCAGTACCACTCTGCATGTGTTATCCTCATTACATCAGTCGAATTTTCCATTCTGTCTATTTCTGTCTCATGCAGGTAATCAGGATGTTCCTAACTCCTGTCTCATCCATCACCTCATTGAAGCTGGTTGGTCAGCCAGAGAGAGAGAGAGAGATAGAGAGAGGGAGACCTGGAGCCTTCAGTCAATCCTGCAGCCGGTAAGATCACTCACAGTAAACAGCACAAGGTGGAGGTGGTAGACTTCTGTATTCAGACCTGGAAGACAGGACATAGATAGAGAGCTGGGCAAGGAACAGCAACATTCTAGGCTTCATTCCCACCATCTTGTGAGGGTCCCGATTTCACCTCTGCTGTACTGGTCCTCAATGCGACAGCACAGGGGATAGCAGGCATCAATCCTGGTCCATGCTGTGTTAGTGATCTCTGTAATATCCTCCAGTCCAGATAATCCTTCCTCTGTTTGGAATCTCCACACCATTCTCTCTGTCTCTGTCAGGTTCTTCTATCCCTAACATCCTAATTCCTAAACTTCTGCAGTAGATACTCAATTCCTTCATCCCTGTAAACCCTGACTGTCCTGTCTATCCCTGTAAGCTCTTTCCAACAACACCATCCTCCATGTCAATGTATTTATCTTTAACCTCTCCATCGGTCCCTACCTATGTAATCTTCTCCAGCTCACCCTTCCTTAGCTGTGAAAAAATTGTAATCTCCTTGTCCATCTCTAATTCTTTGATCTTTATCTTGTTAAATTTCACCCTCATTCCCGACACCATACCCCTCGCGACCACAGGAACCTCCTTCAATTTGTACAACCCTCCCCATCTGTGTAACTGTCTCCAACCCAGTAACCTGGCATTCCCCATTGCCTTCCGATCTATGTAGCCTCCAGAGCCTAGAAGCCACCTTATATTTATAAACGTCTTCAGTCACGACAACCTTCCATATCTCTGTTAGTATACACAATACTCTCCTAGATGAAACAGCCCCCTGTCTGTGCCTCTCAGTCTGCCTACCTCTTCCTTTCTCCATCCCTATCACTATCTCCAGAATCTAATCCAGCTCCCTGTATCTCTGTAAATTCCTCCAATCCCCAAACCCCTTTGTCCCACTGACGTTCTTGACCAGATGTAACTCTGTTTAACACTAACATCCTCGAGTCCCTGTAAGCTTCCCTATCTCTGCAATCTCTACCCATCTGTTCAATCCCCCACTACTGCGGAATGACTCCCTGCATTCGCCATAAGGCAGATGGAATGACAGTGAACAGATATGATGGAACTGTCATTCCGGAGATGTAGCTGATGATTGATCATCACTGGGAAGTGAATACTGAAGGGTTGTTGGGATAGAGTCATTAGAGTCAATGAGATGTACAGCATGGAAACAGGCCCTTCGGTCTAATCCATCCATGCTGAGCAGATATCCCAAACTAATCTCGTCCCAATAGGCAGACTAGGCAAAACGCCAACAAGTTGTGAAGGAAGGATGAGGTTAATGCATTAATGAGACAGTCATGTGGATCTGAATATGAAAAGTGGAGCTGAGAATAAGCAAGAAGCAGCAACCGTTAGCAGGAATTCTATTGTAGGCACCAACCAGTGATGGGAATGTCAATGTGGTTACAGTCAGGACACTGAATGTACTTGTAGCAAGGGCTGTACAGTACCTGTGTGTGACAGTGGTGTGATCTCCATGCCGACTGATACAGCAGTGAGTATCAGTGCTGTAACGGATAGAATCCTGGATTGTATGCGAGGTAGTTTTCTATAACATCATATCATATTTGTAGATCAAATGCTGTGTACGAATAAATATCCAATAATCCCATTGTAAAGGAGTTTTGTGAGCAGAAACCCATAATATTATGCAGGACATACTGAGTTTGTGCTCAGACCATGAGATGTAGCAGGTGAATGAGGCCATTTGGCCCATTGAGTATACTGTGCCCTTCAGTCAGATCATGGCTGATCTGATACTGTTCAACTCTACTTTCCTGCCTTTTCCACAAAACCCTTGTTTCCCTGATTCATTAAAATCTGCAGGAGGTTACAGAACATTCGGAGAGATAGACAGAAATGGCAAATTGAGTTTATTCTGGACAAGTGTGAGATGATGTCAAATTCAAGAAGGAAGTCAGCATACTGAGGGATATTGATCTACGGAAGGATCTTGGTGCAAGTCAGCAACTCCCTGAAAATGGCAACAGAAGTGTTTTTTTTAGATTTAGATTAGATTAGACTTAGTGTGGAAACAGGCCCTTCGGCCCAACAAGTCCACACCGACCCGCCGAAGCGCAACCCACCCATAGCCCTACATTTACCCCTTACCTAACACTACGGGCAATTTAGCATGGTCAATTCACCTAACCCGCACATCTTTGGACTGTGGGAGGAAACCGGAGCACCCGGAGGAAACCCACGCTGACACGGGGAGTCGCCTGAGTCGGGAATTGAACCCAGGTCTCCGGCGCTGTGAGGTAGCAGTGCTAACCACTGTGCCACCGTGCCGCCCACGTTGGATTCAGATGTACTTGTAGCAAGGGCTGTACAGTACCTGTGTGTGACAGTGGTGTGATCTCCATGCCGACTGATACAGCAGTGAGTATCAGTGCTGTAACGGATAGAATCCTGGATTGTATGCGAGGTAGTTTTCTATAACATCATATCATATTTGTAGATCAAATGCTGTGTACGAATAAATATCCATTGTTTCAGATGGAAAGGAAAGCAAATGGAGCACTGACCTTCATCGGTCACAACATTGGGTGTAGTGGTTTGCATCTGATGCTGTAATTGTATAAAACGTTTGTTTGGTCACATTTGGAGAACTGTGTGCAGTTCTCATCTCCACACAATAGGGAGGATGGGGAGGCTTTGGAGAGGGTAAAAAAGGTGTTTATCAGCACGTTGCCTATGTTTGGGTTTTTAAGGGTATGTTAGGTGTGTAAGAGGATTTAAACAAAGTTGGATTGATTTGTGAGGGTATCAGAGGCTGACAGGTGACCAGGTACAGGGATATAACGTTAGGACAGGGATAGATAATGTAGATAGTCAGAATCTCTTTTCCAGTGTGTAAGTTTCAAATACTAGAGAGCAGAGGTTTAAAGTGAACAAGAGAAAGTTTAAATGAGGTGTGTGAGGGAAAGTGTTTTTTTACGTAGAGTGGATGTTACTGAGGGAGGTGGTAGAAGCAGAAATGTGAGTAAAGGTTTGAAGTGGCATTTAGGCAGAAACATGAACGGGAAGAGAATAGAGGGATATGGGCCCATGTGCAGGCAGATTGTATGAGTTAGAATAGCATCATGGACAGCATAGACGTGGTGGGCCGAAGGGCCTGTTGCTGTGCTCTACTGTTCTATTTTCTAACTTCTCAGCATCTGCCCGATCAGAGCCCCTCAGAATCTTGGATGGTTCATTCCATTTCTCTCTCATTATCTAAACTTCAATGGGTTCAACCACAACCTACTCCACCTCCCCTGACAGTAAGTCGGGACCATACTGACATTGTTAGAAAGGATAAGTCAGTATACAATAACTGGCCATTTAGAGACACATTTGATAAAAGAGAATTTGTTCCTGAGCCTGTTGGATTTAATTTGTCTGTGTGAATACAAATGGCAGAGTTGTAAGGGTGTAGGAGGGGTGTAGTGGTGTGGGGGATGTGGTGTATTTGAATTATCAGAAGCCTTTACACAAGTTTTAATAAGGGCTAAGTAGTAACTTGGTAGAGAATAGGGTCCCTTTACAGATCAAAAGGTCACCCATGTGTGGAACCAGAGGAGATGGGTGAGATATTAGACCAAACAGCCTTGTCAGTATTTACTGTGGAGAAAGATATGGAAGCTCGGTAACTTGGGGAAATAAATAGCGATGTCTTGGAAAGAATCCTCACCAGAGAAGAGAAAGTGCTGGAATCTTAAAACAAATAAAGGTAGATCAATCCTCAGTAGCTCATTGGGTCGATACTAGAATATTGTGGGAAGCTAGGGAAGAGATTGCAGTGTCCCTTACAGAGATATTTATATTATCAACAGACACAGTGAGGTACCGGAAGACTGGAGGGAGGCTAAGGCTGTTGCATCACTTAAGGACTGCAGGGAAAAACCAGGAAATTGCAGTCCAGTGTGCCCAGTGATGGGGAAGTTGTTGGAGGAGATTCTGAGAGAAAGGAGCTATGTATATTTACAAAGGCAAAGGCTGATTCAAGATGGTCAGCATGGCTTTGTGAGTAGAAAAACCATATTTCACAAACTGGATTGACTCTTTGCGGAGTTGGACAAGGGATAGATGAAGGCAGAGCAGTTAGCGTTGTCCACGTGGACTTCAGCATCTAGTCAAGAGGAAGAAAGAAGCTAACTTAAGGTTGAGGAAGCAAGGATCAGGCAGGGCTCCAGAGAGTTACATTGGGTGGCGCGGTGTCTCAGTGGTTAGCACTGCTACCTCATAGCACCACGGACTCCATTTCGATGAGAGCCTCAGGCGACTGTCTGTGGGGAGTTTGTACATTCTGCCCGTGTCTGCGTGTGTTTCCTCCAGGTGCTCCAGTTTCCACCCACCATCCAAAGATGTGCAGATTAGGTGACTCAGACATGCTAAATTACCCATAGTGTTCAGGGATGGGTAGTTTGGTGCATTAGTCAGGGCAAATGGAGAGTAACAGGGTGGGGGAATGGGGCTGGGTTGGATACTGTTTGGAGGGTTAATATGGAGGTGTTGGGCCAAATGGCCTGTTTCCATACTGTAGAGATTCCCTGAAGGTACCAGGAAGGAACCAAGGAATGGACTTAGGGCAACTAGAAGGCGGCATGAAAAAGCTTTCTTGGGAAGGCTTAAGGAAAACTGTGAGGCATTCTCCACTTATGTGAGGAACAAGAGGATGGTCAGAGTGAGGATAAGGCCACTCTGGGATAGTGGAAGGAACTTGTCTCTGGAGTCACAGGAGGTAGGGGAGGTCTTTAATGAAAACTATGTCTCAGTATTCACTGCTGAGAAGGGTCTTGTTGTTTGTGAGGACAGCGTGAAACAGGCTGATGTACGTGAACAGGTGGATGTTAAGGAGGAGGATGTGCTGAGAATTTTGTAAAAGATAAGGATAGATAAGTCGCTGAATCAGACTGGATGCGTCCAAAGTTACTACATGAAGCGAGGGAATGGGTTGCTGCGCACCTGGTGATGACCTTTGCACCCTCACTGTCCACTGGAGTCGGACCAGTTGATTGGAGGCAGGAAAATATTATTCCCTTGTTCATGAAAGGGAATAGGAATAATCCTGGGAATTGCACATCTGTCAGTCTTATGTCTGTGGTGTGCAGACTATTGGAGAGGATTCTGAGATAGAGGATTTATTTTTCCTGAGGAAACCATAGTTTGATTAAAGATAGTCAGCATGTTTGTATAAGGGACAGGTCATGCCTTAAAAGTCATATTGAATCTTTTAAGAATGTGACAAAACACCTTTATGGCTTATTCAGGAAATACGGAGGCATGGGATACAGGGAAACCTGTCTGTCTGGATACAGGATTACTGGCCCACAGAAGACAGAGGGTGACGATAGACGGAAATAATTCATCCTGGAACTCAGTGACCAGTGGTTTTCTGTAGGGTGTGATTACAGCACTTCTGCTCTTCGTGATTTTATGAATAAGTTGGATGTGTGAGTGGAAGGGTCGGTTAGTAGACTGGCCAATGACACGAAGGTTGGTGGCGTGGCTGACAGTGTGAAGGTCTGTTCCAGATTGCAACGGGACATTGACAGGATGCAGAGTTGAGTCGAGAAGTGGCAGATGGAGGTCAATCTGGAAAAGTGTGAAGTCATTCATTTTGAAGATTGAATTTGAATGCAGAAGGCAGGATCTTTGGCAGTGTGGAGGAACAGAGGGATCTTGGGGTCCAAGTCCATAGATCCCTCAAAGTAGCCACCCATGCTGATAGGCTTGTTAAGAAGGGATATATTTTGTGGGATTTCATTAGTTTGGGGATTGAGTTTTAAAGCGGTGAGGTTATGCTGCAGCTCTCTACAGCCCTGGTTAGACCCCACTTAGAATATTGTGTTCAGTTCTGGTCCCTTCATTACAGGAAGGATGTGGAAACTTGAGAGAGGGTAAAGAGGAGATTTACCAGGATGCTGCCTGGACTGGAGGGCATGTCTTATGAAGAAAGGTTGAGGGAGCTACGGCTTTTCTCATTGGAGTGAAGAAGGGTGAGGTGCGACTTGGCAGAGGTGAACAAGGTGATGAGAGGCATTCACAGAGTGAATAATAAGAGATATTTTTTACGCTCATATAAATAGCTATTACAGGGGGTATAATTTTCGGGTGATTAGCGGATGGTTAAGTGGAGATTTCAGAGGTAGGGTCGTTGCATACAGAGTGGTGGCTGTGTGGAATGCACTGCCAGCGGTGGCAGTAAAAGCAGATGCATCAGGGATATTTAATATACTTCTGGGTAGGCACATGGATGATAATAAAATGAAGGGTATAGAAGTTAGATTCAAAGAGATGTACAGCACGTAAACAGACCCGTCGGTCCAACCCGTCCATGCCGACCAGATATCCCAACCCAGTCTAGTCCCACCTGCCAGCACCCGGTCCCTATCCCATCAAAGCCTTCCTATTCATATACCCAACCAAATGCCTCTTAAATGTTGCAATTGTACCAGCCTCCACCCTTCATCTGACAGCCTGTTCCATACACGTACCACCCTCTGCGTGAAAAAGTTGCTCCTTAGATCTCTTTTATATCTTTCCCCTCTCACCCTAAACCTATGCCCTCTAGTTCTGGACTCCCCAAACCCAGGGAAAATACTTTGTCTATTTACCCTATCCATGCACCTCATAATTTTGTAAACCTCTATAAGGTCACCCCTCAGCCTCCCGAAGCTCCAAGGAAATCATCCCCAGCCTGTTCAGCCTCTCCCTACAGCTCAAATCCGCCAACCCTGGCATCATCCTTGTAAATCTTTTCTGAACCCTTTCAAGTTTCCCAATATCTTTCTGATAGTAAGGAGACCAAAATTGCATGCAATATTCCAACAGTGGCCTATTCAATGTGCTGTACAGTCACAACATGGCCTCCCAACTTCTGTACTCAATACTCTGAGCAATAAAGGAATGCATACCAAACGCCTTCTTCACTATCCTATCTACCTGGGTCTCCATTTTCAAGGAGCTATGAACCTGCACCCCAAGGTCTCTTTGTTCAGCAACACTCCCGAGGACCTGACCATTTCATGTATCAGTCCTATTAAGATTTGCTTTCCCAAAGTGCAGCACGTTGCATTTCCCTGAATTAAACTCTATCTGCCACTTTTTTTTTAATCTTATGGTCAGATAAAAGATTGGCATGTCATCATGGCCGAAGGGTCTTGTTCTGTACTTTTCTGTGTTCTACGTGTCATATGTGTAAACTGAGTAATAAACTCAGATCAATGTAAAAGGATATGGCACTCAGGAGGAGCTAGTCAACTGGACAAAAAATTGGTCTTGATGGTTGGAGACAGGGTGATGGGAGACATGTTGTTTTTCTGACTGGAGGCATGTGACCAGCGGTGTAGTGGGTCCACTGTTGTTTGTCATTTGGATAAATGGTTTGGATGGGAATATTGGTTTCCTGGTAAGGAAGGTTTTTGGGTGATACTGACATTGGTGGAAAGTGGACAGTGAAGAAGGTTGTCTATGATCCAGCAGGATGGACAGTACTGCTGGGAGAGTGGGCTGAAGAATAGCAGATGGAGTTAAATAAGATAAATGTGAAGTGTTCCATTTTGGTTAAACAAACCAGGGTGGGACTTGTACAGTTACTGTTCGGGCCCTGGGTAGTGTTGTCAGTCAGAGACCCAGGGATGCAGGTACACAATGTGGTGTCACAGGGAGACAGGCTGGTGAAGCAGGCGTTTGGGATGTCTACCTTCATTGGGCAGAGCATGAAGAGAAAGGGTTGGGACGTCATGTTGTATCTGTACAAGACATTGGTCAGGCCACTATAAAAGCATTGTTGATCAGTGGGAAAAACACATCTGGTTCACTGACCTTTTGTGTATAACATCTGACGTTTTAACCTGGTCTGGCTAACATGTGACCCCAGACCCCCTGCAAGATGGCTGACTCTGAGCTGTCCTCTGGGTAATTAGCAGTGACACCTTCATCCCATGAATGAATAAATAAAAATACCTATGTCCCTCCCTACCTCTGCAAACCCCCACAGCTGCAGCAATCCGTACTGGCTTTGTAACACCCTGACCACTCTCTGTAACACTCTCACCACCTCCAGCACCTTCACCTCTCCCTGTTCCTTTTGTGACATTATACCCTGACAGTGATTCCCCTTCCCACTGCTGCCCTCCTGCTAGCAGATCCTTTGCAATCCCTTTAAAACTTATTCCTAAAACACAATCTCACTTC
The DNA here is from genome assembly GCF_020745735.1 of Hemiscyllium ocellatum. Taxonomy (NCBI): domain Eukaryota; kingdom Metazoa; phylum Chordata; class Chondrichthyes; order Orectolobiformes; family Hemiscylliidae; genus Hemiscyllium; species Hemiscyllium ocellatum. Next base: position 39,136 of record NW_026868285.1, read on the forward strand.
AGGATTTCAAGTAATTTTTGGTGATCTTCTAAGCCTCATAATCTAATATGATACATTTTGTCCTGAGTGAGGGGCCGGTGGGGATTTCTTGCTGAGGTTTTGTCTGTTTCAATGGAATCTTATTTTGTTGAGTGATTTACACTGTTCCTTCAAATATTTTCCACTGTTCATTTACAGACCCATATTTCAGTCTGTTTTGCCTCTTTACCTTGGTCAGTTCTCCTCTCAAACCCAAGTAATTGGCTGTTTTTGTTTCTAGTTGTAGCTTTTCCTTTCTGTGATTCACTTTAAAACTTTATATTTATTTAAACTGTATTTTATCACAATTTCCCTGAGGATCTCTGCAGGTGACATTACTCATCCACTAAGTTTGATCACACAACGGTCGCTCTGAGACAGTTACATCCCTAACCAATTGCACAATTTGTTATTCAAAAAAACACTGAAAAAAAATCTCTGAACTCCTCTTCCAATATCACTGTTGTCAGTGTGAGTGTCCCAGATTATGTGAATATTGAAGTTTCCCAAAATTATCACAATGTGTTTCTTAAAAAAATTCCAGTGAGTTCCTGTGTAACGCAGTGATGAGCAATGGAATGCTGTTCGGTAGCTAAAACTGTTCTTCTGCTTGTGTCCTTGGCAGTAGTAGCCAGAATTTACATTCAGACTGACTCCACTTCATGATCTGAGACCAAATGCTTTCTCTGTAATGCCTTTCTTACCCATTATTGTTTGCGTTACCCATTTTGCCTGAATTTCCGCAAGGTTGTGATCCATTGACTATTTCTGTCCACCTTTTGTTCACCCTGTAACCACATCTCTCTGGTGTCTAAACCTCTTTTATCTCGGTGTCACAAATCAATCTACCTTATTGAAGAGACATTCAAAAAACATAATTTACTCTTTCCCATAATTTCCTGTCACAAACCGATTCCCTGATGTACAGTTTTAGTTAAGCTCTGTCCCATCCTGTTCCTTTCTGCTTGTCTTCTGCCACATTCCCATACTGCTCCCATTCTTCACCTTTTCCCTTTGGATTTGGAAAGCTCCTTTCACTGGCATCCTCTCTGTCAGTTGAAAGCCCCATCCATAAACTTACTGATATGATTGGCCCGAACCCTGGCCCCAGCGCAGTTCCAGGGGGACCATCCTCATGGATTATTTATTAAATCAGGTATGGGATGTGGGTATCTCTGGCTGACCAGCCTTTCTTGCCCAGCCCGAGCTGCCCTTGAGCTGAGTAACTTGCTCGGCCATTTCAGAGGGTAATTGAGAGGCAAACACTTTGCTGTCGGGATGTCGTGCAGACCACGTGAGGATGAGCAGATGTCCTTATCTAAAGGACAAGGGTTTGGGGTTTTTGAACATCTGCAATGGTTTCATATTTATTTATGGATTGTTAATTACTATTTTTAAAATTATTTATGGTGAGATTAAAACCCACTTCCCCTGAACATTAGCTGAAGTTTTGGATAAATTCTCTCGCAGTAATACCACTCGGTCATCAATTCGCCTGCTCAGTGGTTGCTCATCCCTGAGCACTGATACCAGGGCATCATGAAGCTAAACCCATTCTTCCAACATGACTGTGTGATCCTGAGGTCTTCCAGCACTCTGGTGATATCATTCAGTCTCTCTCCCTTTGGTATCCCTAATTGCAGCCTCTGTCAGAGCCTCCCTCTCTTGCAGTTACTCCAGATCCTGAGCGAACAGAATTCTTCATTCCAGAGAGATGCAACAGCGCAGACCAGGGATGGAGTGGGATTTTCCAGATCTCTGTGGGGTTCATTTCCATTCTCCATGTGTAAACCTCACTGCATCAGTCTAATTCCCCATTCTGTCTATTTTTCTGTCTCCTGTAGGTACTCAGGAAAGTGCTGACTCCATAGACTTCCCAATTGCTGGGTGTCTCGTCCAACACCTCATTGAAGTTGATTGGTCAGCCAGAGAGACAAAGGGCAGAGAGATCTGGAGCCTTCAATAAATCCTGCAGTGAGGTAAGTTCACTCACAGTGTACACAGCAGGGAGCAATGGGAGGGCTCCAAACATCATCTAACATGACATGACATAGATACAGTGCTGGAGGGTAAGTACAGTACAGTACAGAAACACCCCTGGCTGAATCACCACGTCTACATTAACTTACGTTGCACTGAGACAGCATGGGGAGTTCATAATTATCAATCCAGACCGGTGCTGTCTTAGTGAGCATCAGGGCAACAGAGGGGAAAGCAGGCCTCCGACGAGATGTTGTGAATGCTGCCTGGGATCTTTCTGTTCTGTGTTCTCCCTCCAACACTGTACTAAGACTCACTACTCTGCAACACTCTATGTGTGGCATGGCTTGTGCACCGGTGTCTTCAGTCATTTTTAACTCCTATAACAGTTCCTGTCCCTGTAACCTCCTCCCTTCCTGATAGACCCTCCACATATTTGAAACGTACTGCATTTTAGACTACCATCCCTTTCACTATAACTTGTTTCAGTGTCCACAACATGCTTTACTTCCGTACTATAATCCTCTTTACCTGGATACAGAGTGATACAGCACGGAAACAGAACCTGTGGTCCAACTCGTCAATGCTGCCCATGTTTCCTATACTGAATGAGTCTCATTTGCCTGCGTTTGGCCCTTAGCTCTTCAAACCTTCCCCTCTCCATGTTCCTGCCCAAAGGTCTTTTCCATGTTGTCATTGTTCTTGTTTCTCCCATGTGCCCCCTGGCACAAGGTTCTGTCTGTGCACCATCCTCTGTGGATAATGTTGCCCCTCAGCTCCCTCTTTAAATCTTTGCTCTCTCACCTCCAGTTTGTACCCTCAAGTTTTGGACTCCCTTACCCTTGGCTATTCACCATTCTTAGGCCCAATCCTTGTGACACTCCACCGGTCACTGTCCTCCAGTCTGATAAGCAACCCTCACCACTACCCTCTGTCTTCTACCTTTGAGCCAGTTCTGTATCTAAATAGCTACTTCTCCCTGTATTCCATGAGATCTAACCTTGCTAACCAGTCTCCCATAGGGAACCTTGTCGAACGCCTTACTGAAGTCCATATAGATCACATCTACCGCTCAGCCCTCATCAATCCTTATTGTTATTTATTCAAAAAACTCAGTCAAGTTTGTAAGGCATGATCTCCCACGCACAAAGCCATGTTGACTATCCCGATTCAGTCCTTGCCTTTCCAACTACATGTACATCCTGTCCTTCAGGATTCCCTCCAGCAACTTGCCCACCACCGAGGTCAGGCTCACTGGTCTATAATTCCCGGCTTGTCCTTACCACTCTTCTTAAACAATGGCACCGCATTAACCAACCTCCAGTCTTCCGGCACCTCACCTGTGACTATTGATTATACAAATATCTCAGCAAGAGGCTCAGTAATCACTTCTCTCGCTTCCCACAGAGTTCGAGGGTACACCTGATCAGGTCTTGGGAATTTACCCACCTTTATGCATTTCAAGCCATCAACACTTGCTCGTCTGTAATATGGATATTTTGCAAGGTGTCACTATCTATTTCCCGACATTCTATATCTTCCATATCCTTTTCCACAGTAAAAGCTGATGCTAAATACTTGTTTAGTATCTCTGTCTTTTAAACGTTGTCATTGTACCCACATCCACCCTTCTTCAGCAAGTTCATTCCACAATCAAAACACCGTCTGTGGAACAATTTGCCCCCATGTCTTTTTTTGAACATTGCTCTCTTCTAAACTTTAAGACGTGGTCCCTCCTCTTGGGAGTCCCCCATCCTGTGTTAAAGACAATTACCATTAAATCGATCTATATACCTTATTTTTTAAAATTTACTTTTATAACATCACGTCTCAACTTCCAGGCTCGAGTGAAAAAAGACTCAGCCTGTCCAGCCATTTTGCAGAACTCAAGCCTTCCATACCCAGCAACGTCCTGGTAAATCTCTTCTGAATCCCCTGCAGCTTAATAATATCCTCCCTATAACTGGGCGACCAGAACTGGACAGAGTATTGCAGAACAGGCCTCACCAATGTCTGTGCAATCTCAACATGACGTCCCAAATTCTCCATTCAATGGACTGAGCAATAGTCAGGCATGCCAAGCACTGTCTTATCCATCCTGTGATGCAAACTTCAAGAATTATGTACCTGAACCCGGAGGTCCCTCTGCTCTAAAACACTAACTGAGGTCCGAACAGTAATTGTATCGGCTCTACCTTTGTTTGTTTTACCAAGTGCATTATATTGCATTTATTCAGATTGAAGTCCATCTGCAATTTTTCAGCTCATTCACCTATATCATCAAGATCCCTTTGTAATCTTAGCAAACCTCCTTCACTGTCCACTCTGTCACCCTCCAGCCTTCCAGCCCATCACACATGGCTGTCATTGGTACAAATACCTTTGTTAGCGGCTCCACAGTTCCTTCCCTAACATCCCATAATGCCCTGTGATACATGTAATCAGGTCCTGGGGCTTTCCATACCTTTGTGTTTTAAAACGTCCAGCACCACCTCTTCTATAACATGCCCTCTTTTCAAGCCATAGAGATGTACAAGGGAAACAGACCCTTCGATCCAACTCATCCATGCTGACCAGAAGATCTAAATAAGTCCATCCCATTTATCAGCATTTGGCCTATGTACATCTAAACCCTTATTATTCACATACCCATCCATCCCTTAAATGTTGTCATAGTTTCAGTATGTGTTACCTTCTCCCTCAGCTCATTCCATACACACATCACCGTGTGCATAAAAAAGCTGACCCTTCAGTCCCTTTAAACCTTTCCCCCTTTAACCTTAAACATATGCCCTTTAGTTTTGGACTCCCCAACCCCTGGTAAAAGACCTTGAATGCTTACCCAATCCATATCCCTCATGGATAATCCTCTGTCAGATCACCCCTCAGTCTCTGATGCTCCAGTGAAAATAGCCCGAGCTTATTCAGCAACAACCCCGGCAACATCTTGTCAATCTTTTCTGAACACTTTCAAGCTTCCCAACCTCCTTCCTATAGCGGGATACTGGAATTGCAGCAAACTCCAAATATGGTCTAACGTATTACTCTTGTTCCCTGAGTTCCCCAGTCTTTGTCAACAGTAAGTTCTGGAGTCACAAAATGTGTTTAAAGTCTAGCCATATCCTGCGGTTCCACACATCAATGATCTCATTGATCCTTAAGGAACACTATTTTGTTTCGAGTTACACTTTTACTCAATATAGTTATACAATCACTTTTGCATTCTCCCTATCCTTTCCTGCCGAGGCTATTTCATGTACCCTTTCTGCATTCCTGATTTCCACCCAAAGTATATCCCTACAGCCCCTTGATCCTCATGCATTCCCTTGATCCAGCTGGCGATACCTGAAATATGCCCTTTTTCCTTGTCCAATAGACAGCCAGTGTTTCCGAATGCTGTCAGCATTGAGCTGCACACAAACAGGAACATGCTGGTGCTAATCGCTCAATTTATCTCACTTTTAAAATATTCTCAGTTGCCAGACTTCCCTTTCCCTGCAAATAGACTCCCTGATCACCTTTTGAAAGTTCCTGTCTAATACTGTCAAGATTGGTCTGGTCCCATTTCATACCTTGAACTTGTGGACCAGACCTGTTCTTTTCCATCTTTATTCTTAAGCTAAGAGAATTGTGGTCATTTTGGCAAAATGCATTCCCACTCACACATCAGTCCCTTTCCCGACCTTGTTTCCCAAGGGAAGGTCAGGCTTTGCCCCTTTCTCTTTTCAGACCATTTACATATTGTTTGGGAATTTCTTGAACATAATTACCAAATTGCTCCCTTGCAAATGCTGAACACTGGCAGTCCCAGTCTAGGTTTGGAAAGTTGAAAAACCCCAACCATAACAGCCCTATTATTCTGATTGATATTTGAGATCTCCTGATATATTTGTTCCTCAGTCTGCCACAGACTATTCGGGGTCAGTAGGACAATCGTATCAAAGTGATGACCCATTCTTATTTCTCAGTTGCACTAACATAACTTCAGTGGGCAATCCCACAGGAATATCCTCTCTAAATCTTGCTGTGATGATTTATGCAATCAAAACCCACCACCACACATCCTCTCTTGCCTACCCTTTGATGCTTCCTGTAGCATCTCCACCTTGAACCAATGTGCTGACAGCCCTGCCCCTCCCTCGGCTTTGTTTCTGTAATAACTGTAATGTCCCAGTCCCATGTTCCAATCCATGCCCTCAGTTTATCTTCCGTAGCTGTCAGGCCCGTTGTATTGAAATAAATGCAGGTTAATCATCAGTTTCTCCCCATTTCCTGCTATATTCTTGCTTGCCTTGTCTGCTGAAATTGTTCTCATTAACTTGTGCATCAGCCTCAATCTTCTTTCTGGCCTTAGGACTGTTTAAGATGCAACACCCTACCAGACTGGTTTATATCCTCTCAAGCAGCTCCTACAATTCGCCCCACCAGGATGTGGATCCCCCTCCTGCTCCCAGTTCAGATGTCTTCCCCACCCTGTCAACATGTGCTGACAACTTCACACATCCAGAGACTTGTCCACCAAGGTCCCTTGTTCCTCAGTACTCCAGGTGGACCTACCATTCATGATGTATATCCTTCACTTATGAGACTTCCCACAGTGCATTACCTCACAGTGATCAGAAGTAAACTACATCTGCCATTACTCTGCTCAGTTTATCATCTGATCGATATCAGACTGCAGCCACACCGACCCGCCGAAGCACAACCCACCTATACCCCTACATTTACCCCTTTTACCTAACACTACGGGCAATTTAGCATGGCCAATTCACCTAACCCGCACATCTTTGTGACTGTTGGAGGAAACCGGAGCACCCTGAGTCGGGAATTGAACCCGGGTCTCAGGTGTTGTGAGGCAGCAGTGCTAACCGCTCTGCCACCGTGCCGCCCACAAGTTATGCTTTCACATCCAAGTTATTAGTGTACATAATAACCAGCAATGGTTCCTGCACAGATCCCTGTGGTACACCCACTGGTGAAAGAATTTCAAACATGAAGAAGTGTATCCGCTAATTTTGTATCTAATTTGCGAACTTGCCTTGTGGCTCTTTACATTTGAACCAGCCTTCCATGAGGGATTTTGTCAACCGTCTTATTCAAGTCCATGTAAACCACATCATCTGCACTGCCCTCATCAATATTTTTAGACACCATTTCAAAAAAACTGAACTGAATTCCTCAGACAGTATCGTCCTCTACCACATCCGTGATGACGCTGCCGAGGTGATCTTTGCCTTTGCAAGTGTCGATTCATCCTCACAATTGTTCCCAATAACCGCCCCCCCCCCCCCAACCCCCGCTGTCAGACTATCTGCTCTGTAATTATCTGGCCAATCTCTGCTGCCCTTCTTGAACAAAGGAACCGCATTAGCGATCCTCCAGTCTTTCAGAACTTTACCTGTGGCCAGCAAAGTATTAAAAATATACACCAGGGCCCCAGCAAACTCCAGCCTTCCTTCCCATAGCAACTTGGGATACATTTCATGAGGCACTGGGGATTTCTCCACCTTTATGCCTGTGAAAACATTTAATACCTCCTCCTTATTCATCTTATCATGTTCTAAAACCTCACCATCCCCACTGAAATCCCCGACTACAATGCCTTTCTCCTGTGTCAATACAGATGGGAAGATTTCATTGAAGACCTTACCTACTTCCTCTGGCTCCATGCACGGATTGTCCCTTTGGTTTCTAACAAGCCTCGCTGTTTACCTGGGAATCGTCTTCCTCTAACTGTACTCATTAAACACATTGTGGCCTCTCCTTAACAGTATCTGAAAAGGATATTTCATGCCCATTATTTGCCCATCATTTTAAGGATCCCCTTGCACTCTCTATACGTTGGTCGGTCTTTGCCTGTTTTCATCGCATTGTATTTCCTTTATCAAGCTCAGGATATCGCTTGACCAGTATTCACTGGAGTTACTGCCTTTGTCAATCACTCTTCGCAGAACACACTGGCCTTGAGTTCTCCCTGTATCACTTTGACGCACTTCCTCTTTCTGAATATGAACCCAACTGCAAATAGTTCCTCCCGGTCTGTGTTTGCCAGATCCTGTCTCGTGATAATGATAATGCCCAGTGACAGTGATATTCTAACAATTAGGGGGCTTCCACAAATTTGGCGTCTTCACCTCTGCCTTGTCCTTATATTTTACCAAAATGCCTTTGAAACCAACTGTTATGACCCCCATCACCAAAACACTATAAAAATCCTTACGTTTGTCATCTTGTCCAGCACCTACAGCCCACTCTGTCTGTAACATCCAGCCCTTACTGACCTGCCCACCTGTGTACCTTCCTCCAGCCTCTCCAGCACATGATGTCACTGTAACCTTCTCCAGTCCCAGCAGCACTCCTCCATCCTGTCCTACAGCACCTTCATTACCTCTAACCTTCCACCATCCATTTCACCTCACTGTCTGTACAGAGTCCTCCAGTTCCTACAGCGTTTCCTGCCAACCCTCCCTTTGTGTAACATTGTGAAGCCACCTGAAAGCTCCTGAGATCTGTAACCTTGCCCTCTCTCTCTCTTCAATCTTCTCTGTCTCTGTGACTAACTCCCATCAGTACAATGTTTCTTACCTCTGATCACCTCCAGTCAGGACGAGCCTTCTTAGCTCTCGAACATCCTGCAGCCACTAAAAGCATCAATGTGCCTGAAATATCCTCTCAATTGTTGCAACAATTCACATTCCCACAACTGCATCTGTCCATAACCTTAGTCAGTCCATAGAATCCTTGCTAACTCAGTAACCTCACCCAGTGTGTACAACTCTGAGTATGCCTAACTTCATCCAGTTTCCCCAACTGTCCCTACCTCTAATTGTAGAGAGAATCCACAACCTTCCCTATTGTGTTAACTCCTTCTAGTCCCTCTCATGGACACCATCTATGTAACCTTCTCCTGTTCCAAGAGACCCTTGTGAACTTGTGACCTAGTCCAATCTCTGCAGTGCTCTGTATAATCAGCCTCACTGTGCCTGGAACCTGGCTTCAATTCCAGCCTTGGCCGACTGTCTGTGTGGTCTTTGCATGTACTCCCCTCTGACTGTGTGGGTTTCTTCCGGGTGCTCCGGTTTCCTTCCATAGCCCAACATTTGCACGATACGTGGATTGGCCATCAGAAATTCACTGTAGTATTCAGGCAAGTGTGGTTTAGGTGAGTTCACCACGAGAAAGGCAGTGTTTAATGGACAGGGAGAGGGATGGGTCTGGTTAGAATGCTCTTTAGAGGGTTGATGTGGATTTGTTGGGCCAAATGGCCTTTTTCCACACTGTGGAGATTCTATTCAGGTTATTGCCCAGTCCTGTCAACCATCCCCAATACTCTCCTTATATGTGGAGTCTCCAACAGTCTCTAAAACACTCCTTGGCGTGGTAAGCTTCTCCAGTCCTTACCACAATCGATATGGCTGTCACCACTTCCTGCCTTTAGAATAATCCCTAAAATTATTGCCATTCGTTACATCACTCCCAATCACTGTTCCATCGTGAAACCCCCAAAAACATTTATATCTCTGTAAACTCATCTGAACTGTCTATATTTCCTTTTGACAATCCCATTCTGAGACTTTCTCCATATCAAAGAAGTCATTAAGTGTAGGTAACCCTTATTATTGTAACCTCCCTCCAGCCTTACAACACTGAGGATCTGTAGAAACTCTTTTCAAACCGACAGCCATCTCTGTGTCTGTAATCTCCTCCACTCCCCATAATACATTCTCTCTGAGCTCTTCTGTAGTCCATTAAACACTCCCTAACACTGTCTGCATCAGTGTAACCTTCTCCAAAAACACAACGTTCCTTATCTGTGTAAATCCCGACACCAGTCCCTATCCCTCTAAGCTCCGCCTAACAATACAACCCTCCGTGTGTGTATTCACCTTCAGTCCCAACATCCCTCCCTATCTGTGTAATCTTCTCCATGTTCTTTTTTGTTCAGTATCTTCAACTGTCCCTGTCAGTGTAATCTCTTCCGGACCTGAAAACTCCCCCTCTCTTTAACTTTCTCAGTCTACACAACCCTCACTGTCTGTAACCTACTCCTGTTGGAGAACCCTCCCTCTGTGAACTGCTCCAAATCTTCAACTCTCTATGAGCTCCTGCAGTCTTACAGCCCTCCCTGTGCACATAACCTCTTCCAGTCCCTAAAACGCCATCAGTCTGTGGAGTCCCTACCAGCATCCCTATCTGTGTTATCCTGTCAGGTCCCTGCTACACTCCCGATCTGTAGATCCCACTCCAATGCCTGTGTTTCACCCGGTCCTGTTCCTACAAGACTCATTAACTATGTAACATTCTCCCGTCACTATCACCCACCGTGTCAATGTAAGCTCCTCCTGTATCTCCATCCAGTTACGCATCTCCATAACCTTCTCCAGCTCTTACATCCCTATCTGTGTAAACATCACTCTCCACTCGAACCCTCCCTACCGCAGGAACTTCCTCCTGTTTGTGCTATGCTCCCTTATCTGTGAAACTGTCTCCAACCAAACTTGCCACCCCAATCTCTCAAAAACGAACCCAGATTCCACAGCCTCCATGTCTAAATAACCCCCAGAGCCTAAGCCTTCCTAGATCTTTAAACATCTTCAGTCACGATGACCCTCCATATCTCAGTTTGTTCCACCAGATGTTACAAAACTCTTTATCTCTGTAACCTACTCAGCTGCCAAAAACAGTCCCTGTCTGTGTAATGGAGCCCTGTCCTACCAACAGCCTTATCCCTGTAAACTCCGCAATCACTCGTAGCATTCCAACTGTTTGTAATGTTTATTAATGACTTGGATGAGGGCATTGAAGGATGGGTCAGCAAGTTTTTAGATAACACAAAGATTGGAGGTGTCGTTGAAAGTATAGAGGGCTGTTGTAGGCTGCAGCGGGACATTGACAAGATACAGAGATGGGCTGAAAGGTGGCAGATGGAGTTCAACCTGGATAAATGTGAGGTGATGCATTTTGGTAGGTCGAATTTGAAAGCTGAATACAGGATTAAGGATAGGATTTTTGGCAGTGTGGAGGAACAGAGGGATCTTTGGGTGCAGGTACATAGATCCCTTAAAATGGCCACCCAAGTGGACAGGGTTTGTTAAGAAAGCATATGGTGTTTTGGCTTTCATTAACAGAGAGATTGAGTTTAAGAGTCGTGAGATCTTGTTGTAGCTCTAGGAAACTTTGGTTAGACCGCACTTAGAATACTGCATCCAATTCTGGTCACCCTATTATAGGAAAGATGTGGATGCTTTGGAGAGGGTTCAGAGGAGGTTTACCAGAATGCTGCCTGGACTGGAAGGTTTATCTTATGAGGAGAGGTTGACTGAGAGCAGACTTTTTTCATTGGACGAAAGGAGGAGGAGAGGGGACCTAATTGAGGTATACAAGATAATGAGAGACATAGATAGAGTCGATAGTCAGAGACTATTTCCCAGGGCAGAAATGACTAACATGAGGGGTCATAGTTTTAAGCTGTTGGAGGAAAGTATAGAGGGGATGTCAGAGGCGGGTTATTTACACAGAGTTCTGAGAGCATGGAATGCGTTGCCAGCAGCAGTTGTGGAAGCAAGGTCATTGGGGACATTTAAGAGACTCCTGGATATGCATATGGTCACAGAAATTTGAGGGTGCATACATGAGGATCAATGGTCGGCACAACATGGTGGACTGAAGGGCCTGTTCTGTGCTCTACTGTTCTATGTTCTATGGTCTAATTAGAGACAGTCAGCATGGGTTTGTGAGGGACAGGTCATGCCTCACAAACCTTATTGAATTCTTTGAGGATATGACAGAATACGATGATGGCTCATGCAGAAAAGAAGGATGATTGGGATACAGGGAAATCTGTCTGTCTGGATACAGGATTGGATGGCCCAGAGAAGACAGAGGGTGGCAGCAGATGGACAGTATTGAGCCTGGAGCTCAGTGACCAGTGGGGTTCTGTAACAATCGGCTCTGGCACTCTGTTCTTTGTGATTTTTGTCAATGACTCGGATTGTGGGTTAGTACGTTTGCCAATCGCATGACGGTTGATGGAGTGATGGGGAATGTGGAGGGCTGTTGTAGGTTGCAGTGGGACATTGACAGGACGCAGAGCTGGGCTGGGAGTGGCAGATGGAGTCCAATCTGGAAAAATGTGAAGTGATTCATTCTGGAAGGTGGAATTTGAATGCAGGATACAGGGTGAAAGGCAGAATGCTTGGCAGTGTGGAAGAACAGAGAGACCATGGGGTCCATGTCCATTGATCCCTCAAAATAGCCACGCACGTTGGTAGGGTTGTTAAAAAGGCATATGTTGTGTTGGCTTCCCTAAGAAGGGGATTGATTGTAAGAGCCGTGAGGTGTTACTGCATCTTTATAGCATCCTGGTGAGACCACACTTGGAATATTGTGTTCAGTTCTGGTCCCCTGTTTACAGGAAGGATGTGCAAGTTTTAGCGAGCGTACACCCGAGATTTACCAGGATGCTGCCTGGACTGGAGGGCAGTTCTTACAAAGAAAGGTTGAGGGAGCTAAGGCTTTTTTCATTGGAGTGAAGAAGGGAGCGGGCTGACTTTGTGGAGGTGAACAAGTTGATAAGAGGCACAGAGAGAGAGTGAATAGTCAGAGACATTTCCTCCTATGGAATAAATGGTTATTACAAGGCGGTATAATTTTAAGGTGAATGGAGGATGGATAAGCGGGTAGAGAATGGTAGGTGGTTGGAATGCACTGCCAGTGGTGGTAGTAAAATTATACACATTCGGGACATTTAATAGACTCTTGGATAACATGTGGATAATAGTGAAATGAAGGGTATGTAGTTTACTTTGTTCTTACAGTTGGATAAAAGGTTGGCATGAAATCATGGCCGAAGGGTCTTGGGCTGTACTGTTCTGCGTTCTGTGTTCTGTCTGGTATACTGGGTGATAAACTCAGATCAGTGTAAAAGGATATGGCATTCAGGAGGAGCTAGTGAACTGGATACAAAATTGGCTTGATGGTAGGAGACAGAGGGTGATGGGAGACATGTTGTGTTTCTGACTGGAGACATGTGACCAGCGGTGTAGTGGGTCCACTGTTGTTTGTCATTTGGATAAATGGTTTGGATGGGAATATTGGTTTCCTGGTAAGTAAGCTTCTTGGGTGACACTGACATTGGTGGTAAAGTGGACAGTGAAGAAGGTTATCTATGATACAACAGGATGAACAGTTCTGCTGGGATAGTGGGCTGAAAAATAGCAGATGGAGTTTAATTAGATAAATGTGAAGTGTTCCATTTTGGTGAAACAAACCAGGGTGGGACTTGTACAGTTATTGTTCGGGCCCTGGGTGGTGTTTTCAGTCAGAGATCCAGTGACCCAGGTACACAGTTCTTTGAAAGTGGTGTCACAGGTAGACAGGCTGGTGAAGCAGGCGTTTGGTGTGGTTATCTTCATTCGGGAGAGCATTAAGCGTAAGAGTTGGGATGTCATGTTGTGGCTGTAAAAGACATTGGTGGGGCCACAGTAAAAAACATTGTTGATCAGTAGGAAGAACTCATCTAGTTCACTAACCTCCTCTAGTGAAGGACATCTGACATTCTAACCTGACTCCAAACCCACAGCAATATGGCTGACTCTGAGCTACCCTCTGGGTAATTAGCAGTGGGGACAAAGAACGTTGTTCCAGGCAGTGACACCCACACCCCATGAATGAATATATAAAAATACCTATGTCCCTCCCTACCTCTGCAAACCCCTCCAGCTGCAGCAATTCAGACTGGCTTTGTAACACCCAGACCACTCTCTGTAACACTCTCACCACCTCCAGCACCTTCACCTCTCCCTGTTCCTATTGTGTCAATGAACCCTGACCAAGGTTCCCCTTCCCACAGCCCTGCTCCTGTGAGCAGACCCATTGCAATCCATGAACATTTACTCCTAAAACACACTCTCACTTCAGGACTTTATGGTGATCTTCTCAGCCTCATAATCTAGTATGATCCCTTTTGTCCTGAGTGAGGGATCAGTGGGAGTTTCTTGCTGAGGATTTTACTTTTTCAATCGAACGTTCTTTTGTTGAGTACTTTGCATTGTTCCTACAAATGTTTTCCACTGTTCATTTTCAGACACATATTTCAGTCTGTTTAGCCTGTTTACCTTGTTCAGTTTTCCTCTCAAACTCTAGTTGTAGCTTGTTCTTTCTGTGATTCACTTTAAAACTTTATATTTCTTTAAACTGTATTTATCACAATTTCCCGAAGGATCTCTGCAGGTGACATTACTCATTCACTAAGTTTCATTACATGGTCGCTCTGCGATAGTTATGTCCCTTAACAGTTGCACAATGTGTTTTTCAAAGAAACACTGAAAAAAAATTAACCGAACTCCACTTCCAATATCAATGTTGTCCGTGTGATTGTCCCAGATTATACAAATATTGAAGTTTTCCAAAATTATCACAATACCTTTGTTAAAAAATTCCAATGAGTTCCTGTTTAATGCAGTGATGAGCAATGGAATGCTGTCTGGTGGCTAAAACTGCTGCTTGTGTCCTTGGCAAGTAGTAGGCAGAGTTTACATTCAGACTGACTCTACTTCATGATCTGCGGCCAAATGCTTTCTCTGTAATGCCTTTGTTATCCATTATTGTTAGCGTTACCCATTTTGCCTGAGTTTGCACAGGATTACGAACCACTGAATATTTTTGTTCACCCTGTATCCATGTCTCCCTGGTGTCTAAATCACTTTTATATCTGTGTCACAAATCCATTCACCTTATTGCAGCAACATTGTCCATTCAAAAAAAAACATAATATCCTCTCTTCCACAATTTTCTGTCACAAATCTATTTGCTGATGTACAATTTTAGTTAAACTCTGTCCCATCCTGTTCCTTTCTGTTTGTCTTCAGCCACATTCCCATGCTGTTCCATTGCTTCACCTTTTCCCTTTGGATTTGGAAACCTCCTTTCACCTGCATCCTCTCTGCCAGTTTAATGCCCTATCCAATAACCTACCAACATGATTGGCCAGGGCACAGGTCCCAGCACAGTTCCAGGGGGACCATCCTGGTAGCTTTCATTTTAAAATCAGGTAGGGGATGTGGGTGTCTCTGACTGACCAGCCTTTCTTGCTCAATCCTAGAATCCCCTGAACTGAGTAACTGGCTCGGCCATTTCAGAGGGTAATTGAGAGGCAAACACTTTGCTGTGGGTATTATCATGCAGACCAGGACAGGATGGGCAGATGTTCGTATCTAAAGGACAAGTGTTTGGATTTGTTGTACTTCAGGAATGGTTTCATACTTATTAGTGGATTGTTAATAATTGTTTTTAAAATTATTGATTTCAAATGTCTCCTTTTCAGATGGCGGGATTCAAACCTGTCTCCCCTGAACATTAGCTGTGGTTTTGGATACATTCTCTCACAATAATAGCACTAGGGCATCACTTCATCTGCTCATCCCTGAGCACTGATACAAGGGCATCATGAAGCTAAACCCATTCTTCCAACATGACTGTGTGATCCTGACATCTTCCAGCAATGTGGGACTATTACTTAATATCGCTCCATTTTACAGATCTCTGTGGGACTCAGTGCCATTCGCCATGTGTAACCATCACTGCATCTGTTTAATTTCCCATTCTGTCTATTTCTCTGTCTTCTGTAGGTACTCAGGAAAGTCCTGACTCAATAGCCTTCCCAGCTGCGGGGTGGATTGTCCATCACCACATTGAACGCAGTTGGTCTGCCAGAGGGAGACAAAGGGCAGGGAGATCTGGAGCCTTCAATAAATCCTGTAGTGAGGTAAGGCCCCCCACAGTGCACAGAGCAAAGAACAATGAGAGGGCTCCAAACATCTGTTAACACAACATGACATAGATACAGTGCTGGAGGCGAGCACAGTACACACACACCTCAGACTCAATCACCGCCCCAATGCAACTTCTGTTATATTAAAGCTCACTACTCTGCAATACTGTATCTATGGCATGTCTTGTAGTCCAGTGTCTTCAATAATTTTTAATTCCTGTAACAGATCCTATGACTGTAACCTCCTCCCTTCCCGATAGTCCCTACACATATTTGAAATGTACTGCATTCCAGATGACCATCCCAACCCCTGTAACTTTATTCAGTGTCTACAATATGCCTTATCTCGGTAATCTCCTCCTTCAATAAGGTAGAAACAAGGACTGCAGATGCTGGAAACCAGCGTCTAGATTAGAGTGGTGCTGGAAAAGTACGGCAGGTCACGCAGCATCCGAGGAACAGGAAAATCGACGTTTCGGGCGAAAGCCCTTCCTCAGGAACAGAGGCGGGGAGCTTGCAGAGTGGAGAGATAAATGAGCGAGGGTGGGAATGGGAAGAAAGTAGCATAGATAACAATAGGTGAATTGAGTGGGGAAGAAGGTGCTAGGTCAGAGTGGAGGATGGGGGAAGGTAGCAATGAGTACAAAGGGTGAATGGGGGTGGGGATGGGGGTGAGAGGTCAGAGATGAGGATGGAGTGGATAAGGTGGGAAGGGAGATAGGCCATTAGGACAGGTCATGAGGGCGGTGCTGAGCTGGAAGGCTGGAGGTGGGGTGAGATGGGGGAAGGGAAATGAGGAAACTGGTGAAGTCCACAATTATGCCCCGGGGTTGAAGTGTTCCGAGGCGGAAGGTGAGGCGTTCTTCCTCCAGGCGTCGGGTGGTGAGGAAGCAGCGATGGAGGAAGCCCAGGACCTGCATGTCCTCGGCAGAGTAGGAGGGGTAGTAGAAATGTTGGGTCACAGGCCGGTGGGGTTGATTGGAACGGGTGTACCAGAGATGTTCCCTAAAGTGCTCTTCTAGGAGGTGTCCAGTCTCCCCAATGTAGAGGAGACCGCATCGGGAGCAGCGGATACAATAAATGATATTGGTGGATGTGCAGGTAAAACGTTGGATGTGGAAGGCTCCTTTGGGGCCTTGGATGGTGGTGAGGGGAGAGGTGTGGGCGCAGGTTTTGCAATACCTGCGGTGGCAGGAGAAGGTGCCAGGAAGGGAGAGTGGGTTTTTGGGGGGCGTGGAACTGACCAGGTAGTCACGCAGGGATGGTCTTTGTGGAAAGTGGAGAGGGGTGGGGAGGGAAATATATCACTGGTGGTGGGGTCAGTTTGGAGGTGGTGGAAATGGCGGCGGATGATTTGGTTTATGGGAAGGTTGGTAGGGTGGAAGGTGAGAACTAGGGGCATTCTGTCCTTGTTACGGTTGGAGTGGTGGGGTTTGAAGGCGGAGGTGCGGGATGTGGACGAGATGCGTTGGAGGGCATCTTTTACCAGGTGGGAAGGGAAAATCCGATCTCTAAAGAAGGAGGCTATTTGGTGTGTTCTGTGGTGGAACTGGCCCACCTGGGAGCAGGTACGGCGGAGGCAGAGGAATTGGGAATAGGGGTTGGGAATTTTGCAAACGGTAGGGTAGGAAGTTATGTAATCTAGGTAGCTGTGGGAGTTGGAAGGTTTGTAAAAAATTGTCAGTGTCAAGTCGGTTGTCATTAATGGGGATGGAGAGGTCCAGGAAGGGGAGGGAGGTATCAGAGATGATCCAGGCAAATTTAAGTTCAGGATGGAATGTGTTGGTGAAGTTGATGAATTGCTCAACTTCCTTGAGGGAGGACGAGGTGCTGCCAATGCAGTCATCAATGTTGCAGAGGAAGACGTTGGGAGTGGTGCCATTGTAACGACGGAAGATGGACTGTTCTACGTAGCCAACAAAGAGACAGGCATAGCTGGGGCCCATGCGGGTGCCCATTGCTAACCCTTTGGTCTGGAGGAAGTGGGAGGATTTGAAGGAAACATTGTTAAGGTTGAGGACAAGTTCAGCCAAACGAATGAGGTATCGGTGGAAGGGTACTGTTGTGGACGTCGGGAGAGGAAGAAACGGAGGGCTTTAGAGGTCCTGGTCATGGTGGATGGAGGTGTAGAGGGATTGGATATCCATTGTGAAGATGAGGCATTGGGGGTCAGGGAAACGGAAGTCTTGGAGGAGTGGAGGGTGTGGGTGGTGTCTCGAACGTATGTGGACATTTCATGAACTGGGGGAATAGGAAAATGTCGAGGTAGGCAGACATGAGTTCGGTGGGGCAGGAGCATGCTGAGACAATGGGTCGGCCAGGGTGGTCAGGCTTGTGGATCTTGGGAAGGAGGTAGAACCGGGCAGTGGGTGATTCTGGACAATGAGGTTGGAAGCTGTGGGTGGGAGATCTCCTCCTGAGGTGATGAGGTTCTGTATGCTCTGGGAGATGACCGTTTGGTGATGGGAGGTGGGTCATGGTGAAGGGGGTGGTAGGAGGAGGTGTCTTTGAGTTGGCATCATGGCTTCAGCGGTGTAGAGGTCAGTGCACCAGACTACCTCTGCACCCCCTTTATCTGCTGGTTTGATGGTGAGGTCGGGATTGGAGCAGAGGAAGTGGAGGGCTGGGCGTTGTGAGGGTGAGAGGTTGGAGTGGGAGAGGGGGTAGATAGGTTGAGGCAGTTAATGTGTCGGTGGAAGTTGGAAATGAAGAGATCGAAGGCAGGTGATAGGCCAGCGCGGGGTGTCCAGGTGGATGGAGTGTATTGGAGGCCGGAAAAGTGGTTCTCAGAAAATAGGTGGAAGTGTTCATTGTAAAAGTAAGCTTTGAGGCGGAGGCGGTGGAAGGAGCGTTCGACATCACGGTGTGTATTAAATTAATTGATGTGTGGACGGAGAGGGATAAAGATGAGGCCTTTGCTGAGGACTGATCATTCGTCCTCAGTGAGGGGGAGGTCAGGGGGAATGGTGAAAACTCGGCAGGAGTGGGAGCTGGGACCAGGCGTAGGTGTGGAGCTGGGGGCGGCGACGGTGCCTGTAACTGGTGTGGGTGTGGTGTTAGGGGGAATGGGGATGGAGTCATGGACAGGTGTGGTGTTCCCCTCAGGTTCTGCGGGCGGGGATGGTGACGGTGGGACCTGGGAGTGGTGTCAGCAGAATGCAGGTTAGTGGTGTTGGTGGGGACGGAAGTGTTGGCAAACACGGCAGTGGGGGGAGCGGCAGTCACTGAGTGTGTGACATCAGCGATGATGTGAGGGACGAAAGTGATGTCACTTGTGGTGTATGAGGAATTGTAAGGGGCGGAAATGGCATTTTCTTTATTTTAACCAATAATTTCCTGTCACAAATCTATTTGATAATGTCGTATTTTAATTAAACTCAGTCCCTTACTGTTTCTTTCTGTTGGTCTTCATCCACATCTCCATGGTGTTCCAATATTTCAACCTTTCTCTTTGGTCTTGGGAATTTCCATTCACCTGAGACCTGTCCCCCTCCTCATCTGTGTCCGTTTATAGCACACTGCATAATCCTGGTACCAGAGGAGCCTATCCCAATGAAATAGCTCAGTCCTCCCTGAGTGCTCACTGGTCAGAACCACTTCTGATGATACCATTGTGTGATCCTGACACCTTCCAGCACACTGCTGATATCACTCAGTCTCTCTCCATGTGATATCCCTCACTGTGTGGTCTAATTGCTGCCTCTGTCAGTGCCTCTCACTCTTGCAGTTACTCCAGATCCTGAGCCAACAGCATTCCCCACTCCAGAGGGAAGCAACTGCACAGGCCATGGATGGAGACTGGGAATTTCCATATCTCTGGGGGACTCAGTGCCATTCTCTATGTTCATTGTGGGACTTCATTGCATTAGTCTAATTTCCCATTCTGTCTATTTCTCTGTCTCCTGTAGGTATTCCTGATGTCCCTGACTCAGCACAATTCCCAATTCCTGTCTCGTCCATCACCACATTGAAGACGGTTGGTCAGCCAGAGAGAGATGGAGAGTGAGATCTGGAGCCTTCAGTAAATCCTGCAGCCAGTAAGATCACTCACAGTAAAACACAGGGAGGAGTTCATTGGCTTTAATTCAGAACCTGAGGGCATGATGTAGGAATAATGCTGGACAAGGAACATGAGAAAAAATCTCAGGCTTCATTATCACCATCTTGTCTGTTAAATTCATCTGTTCACAGAAACCCTCCCTATGTCTGCCATTTTCTCCACTGTCTGTTTCAT
>NW_026868286.1:0-59108 GCF_020745735.1 Hemiscyllium ocellatum
GGACCAACAATCTGGTCCCACCTGTCAGCACCTGGCCCACATCCCTCAAAATCCTTCCCATTCATATACCCATCCAGATGCCTTTTAAATATTGCAATTGTACTAACCTCCACCTCCGACAGCTCATTCCAAACATGTACCACTTCGGTGTGAAAAGGTTGCCCTTCAGATCTCTTCTGTATCTTTCCCCCCTCACCCTAAACCTATGCCCTCTAGTTCTGGACCCCACCCCCCAGGGAAAAGACCTTGGCTATTTATCGTATTCATGCCCTTCATGATTTTGTAAACCTCTAAGGTTACTCCTTAGTCTCCAACGCTCCAGGGAAAACAGCCCTAACCTCCCTGTAGATCAAATCCTCCAACCCTGGCAACATCCTTGTAAATCTTTCTGAACCCTTTCAAGTTTCACAACATCTTACTGATAGTAAGGAAACCAGAATTGCACACAATATTCCAAATGTGGCCTAACCAATGTCCTGTACAGCCACAACATAACTTCCCAAATCCTATACTCAGAGGATTGGGAAAGTTTTCAAAACCTACAAAAGACAACTGGGAAAGAATGGAGGACAAACCAAACCTTCGAGGGTCAGCTTGGAGGCATCAAGGTCTCAGGACAGGGGGTGTGGATGACCCCAGCTATGGGCCACATGCCAGCAAATGGGATTAGATTAATTTAGGATATCTGGTCAGTGCAGTTGTGTTGGACAGAAGGGTCTGTTTCTGTGCTGTGTATCTCTATGACTCTGGCGTTTGCAGAGTCAGGAGGTTCACTTTCTCTCTACTTTCAATGTTAATGCCTTGACGTCTCATTTTGCTCCCACCTTCCTCGGGACTTTAACCATTTTGTGTCTGGTCTTTCCTCAAGAAGCTGCGTGGCAGGTTCACCCTGAATTGACACTTTCTTTTTGCTTCCCAAAATCAGACCTGCTCACTCTCAGCAATATCCCAGTGTTGTGAAAGATATTAGCTTTCAGGCGGAGGTATCCAAAGTTCAGAGAGATGGCAGTCTTGATGTTTTTGCTTTTCTGTCCGATAAGATCCTGAATCAGCACCTTCAGGAGAATTAGTTCGAGCCGAGTGAGAACAGAGGGGGAGAGAGAGTGGGATGGTGCTTTCAATTTTGTGGAATAACAAAAGAAAAGAATATTCCACAGAAAATAGAATTGCTTGTTCTGAATTTCTACCCTGCACTAATGACCTTTGTAATCTCTTTTTACAGAGCATAGTAGCGCCTCGACATACGAACAAACCTGTTCATGTACAAATCGGTTTACGAACAGGATTGTACGTAAAATTTTGCTTCAACGTACGTACGAAATTCAAGGTACGAACACAAAAGCTCTCGGGCCCCACGTGATCTCATTCAGTTTGTCTTTGGTGCATGCACCGAGAACAGTCGTCCAACCATTCTTACGCCATCCAAACAATGGGAAAAGTTGATTCAGTTCGCGAACTTTTCGGATTAAGTTCATAAGTCGAGGCGCTACTGTATTTGAAAATCTGAAGGCGGAAGTTTCAACATCAACAGATGAAGGGCTTAAGCCCGAAACGTTGACTCTCCTGCTTCTCGGATGCAGCCTCACCTGCTGTGCTTTTCCAGTGCCGCACTTTTCGATACTGACTCTCCAGTGTCTGCAGTCCTCACTTTGATGTCAATGTCTGACAGTCACTCAATCCATCGGGACCGCAACGGTTTTCATCTATGATTCTGTGAGAAGGAGCAAAGCTTTTTGGGTCCTGTTTCAGTACATTTTCAGCATCAGTGGGACTGGATGAGAGACCCTACCATTGCAGTGCACTGAGTGTGGAGCCTTAAACAACTATACGGCCTGGAAAGAGGAATCACAGCAGGGAGTGGCTCCACACTTCGGCCATGGAGAAACCTGACAAATCCCACCTCTTGGAGAAACCATGGAAGTGTGGTGACTGCGGGAAAGGCTTCCGTTTCCCATCTTCCCTGGAGAATCATCGGCGTAGTCACACCGGGCAGAGGCCATTCACCTGCCCTGTCTGTAGTGAGGCCTTCAGACATTCCTCCACCCTGCTGACCCACCAGCGGATCCACACGGGGGAGAGGCCGTACAGCTGCCCTGAGTGCGGGAAGGCCTTTACCCAGGTCTCTGGACTGCTAAACCACCAGTGGGTCCACACGGGGGAGAGGCCCTTCAGCTGCCCCGAGTGCAGGAAGGACTTCAGCAATTCCTCCTCTCTGCTGAGGCACCAGCGGGTCCACACGGGGAGAGGCCCTTCAGCTGCCCCGAGTGCAGGAAAGCCTTCAGGGATTCCTCCTCTCTGCTGAGGCACCAGCGGGTCCACACTGGGGTGATGCCCTTCAGCTGCCCCAAGTGCAGGAAGGCCTTTATCCAGGTCTCTGGACTGCTAAACCACCAGTGTGTCCACACGGGGGAGAGACCTTTCAGCTGCCCCGAGTGCAGGAAGGCCTTCAGCAATTCCTCCTCTCTGCTGAGGCACCAGCGGATCCACACGGGGGAGAGGCCATTCAGCTGCCCCGAGTGCAGGAAGGCCTTCAGCAATTCCTCCGCCCTTCTGAGGCACCAGCGGGCCCACACTGAGGAGAGGCCCTTCAGCTGCCCCGAGTGCAGGAAGGCCTTCAGCAATTCCTCCCACCTGCTGAGGCACCAGCGTGTCCACACAGGGGAGAGGCCCTTCAACAATTCCTCCTCTCTGCTGAGGCACCAGCGGGTCCACACGGGGAGAGGCCCTTCAGCTGTCCCGAGTGCAAGAAGACTTTCAGCAATTCCTCCACCCTGCTGACTCACCGGCGGGTCCACACTGGGGAGAGGCCCTTCAGCTGTCCCGAGTGCGGGAAGGCCTTTACCCGCTCCTCCCACCTGCTGAGGCACCAGCAGGTCCACACAGGGGAGAGGCCCTTCAGCTGCCCCGAGTGCAGGAAGACTTTCAGCAATTCCTCCAACCTGAGGACTCACCGGCGGGTCCACACTGGGGAGAGGCCCTTCAGCTGTCCTGAATGTGGGAAGGCCTTCAGCAATTCCTCCGACAGGCTGGCCCACCAGCGGGTCCACACTGGCGAGAGGCCATTCCCCTGCCCCAAGTGTGGGAAGGCCTTCACCCGCTCCTCCAACCTCCGGAGGCACCAGCGAGTTCACGTACCATCGCAGGGGGATTGAAGGAGTGAAGGCTGAATGTCATTATTCACTGGACTATCAGCCCAGCTCCCGGGACTTCCGGGTTTGAATCCCGCTGCGGCAAATGGCACTATACAGGGTATGGGTTGAAATTGCTGAGTGAGACAATGCTTCCTCTGGGTTACGGCTGTACTAAGGATCCAATTAGAAAGGGACATCTCGGTGCTGACCAATAGTGAAGACAGTGAGGTTGGGTGGGCGTATAAGCGTGAGTGAATGTGCTTTATCTTGAGCTGTTTAAAAAGCAGCTACTTTTTCTCTGCCTTTTTGCTGAGGGGGATTTGAAGCTTTGACAAGGTTGGGTCACAATAAAGGTGAAGTGAACTTAACGCCGAGCTCAGACTCTCATTGAAGGCTTTGAGCTCCGAGAGGTTTTGGTTTTAAAGCTACTCATTTCTTTCAGCCTCCTGCACTAAGCTTCCCATGTCGCTTATCAGTTGGATCAGTGAATGAGCAGCCAGTATCGTTTGAAATGGTAAATGTTTCAGGAGTGCAGAGTGTGAGAATTGTATTCGAGAGGGTTCAGTAAAGATTTATCAGGATGTTGCCAAGACTGGAGGGTTTGAGTTAGGGGTGCCATCATTGAGATTGATAAAATCATGGGGAGTGGAGGTAAGGGCTCTTCCTTAGCGTAGGGGAGCTCAAGACTAGGGGGCATATTTCTTTAAAGTGAGAGGAGAGAGATTTAAAAGGAACCTGAGCGGCAACATTTTGACAGAAGGCAGCTTACACGTGAAATGAAGTTGGATGAGGATGTGGTAGATGCAGATGAAGTTACAAATTATAAATGACATTTGGATGAGTACATGAATAGAAAGGTTTAGAGGGACACGGGCCAAACGCAGACAAATGGGATCTTATTGAAGTGGCCTTATTAAAAGCAGTAGAATCCTGAAAGGGGCTTGACAGGATTGATGCAGATAAAATGCTCCTTTGTGGGGTGAGTCATAGAATGCCAACAATATGGAAGCAGGCCATTCAGCCCATCTATTCCATGCTAGCCCTCCGAAGATCATCTCACCCACATCCATCCCATGGCCCATCAACCCTAAATTGCACATCTAGGGTCACTATGGGTAATTTAGCACAGCCAATCCATCTGAACCTCTACACACTATTCTATAAATTAGCTTCTCAAAAATGTCATTTAAATGTAGAGTTTTTCTCTAAGCAAGATGTCAGTCTGACTCAACATTCGGGTGCAGACAGAATTCACACTTATTGTCAGAAAAGCTGTGCATTTGAATGACATTCTTGAGAAGGTAACAAAAAACAAGTTCTGGGATTAACATGCCAAAGAACAGAAACCCATTCTAAAGATGAAAGATTTAATCTAAAATTGTCTGATGTGTCACATTTCCATGACACTAGACTCCTTTTGATATAAATTGTGATCATGATCTCATTCTCCACAGCCACCTGATGAAGGAGCGGCGCTCCGAAAGCTAGTGCTTCCAAACAAACCTGTTGGATTACAGCCTGGTGTTGTGTGATTTTTAACTTTGTCCATGGGAAACACATGAGTTGTGGGACTGGTAACAGTTCTTATTTTGTGATCTATTCCAAGTGAAATTTCTACTCTGCGCAGGCACGGGTGAACAGTTTGTTTTTTGTGCTTTGCGCGAGATCGGGCTAGCAGCTTTTAAATCCTTATGTTAAGCAGTTGAAGTAAACTGTCGATCAGCAATTGTATTCCGAGAGTGGTACTTCCAGCTCTGGTAATCCTGTTGCATCAGAGAGAGGGAGAGGATGTCACATCTAAAGAGCAGACTGAAAAGTTATTTCGCTTGTTGAGTCAGTTCCTCACTCAGATGAGACGGGATACTGCTTTTAATGGATCATAATTAAATGCTACAATGGAACACCTTAACTTCGAGGTGGTTTGAAAGGGAAAATGGAACAGTAACTTTGAAAAGAGATATTGTTCCATTTCTAATCTTGGGTGACCCATGAGACATTTTTACTGAGAGCTCTATAATCATCTTCCTGCTGGATTTTTTTCAGGGCAAACAATTTCTGGTGAGAGAAATTCTGCATCCTGGGAAGGCGAGAAAATAAAAAAATCAGGCTGTTAAAAGCATTTTAACTGTGGGTCCATGAGCTCTCTTGGGAGCAGTGCATTTGCCAAAAACATTTCTGACTGAAAGTAGTTTCCCCACTGAACGTTAAACAGGCATTGAGAACGTTGCGCATTATAGTGTATTCCTGAGGACCGGAGGAGGATTGAACTTGCCAACGTGAACCACACTTTGCAGAGAGAGGAAATTTCTCCGGATGGAATAGGTTGATGGAAGTCAACAATTGTCAGATTATTTCATGAAAATAACAGCTGGTATAGGGAACACCTAGAAGAGGGGTGTCTGTAATGAGTACACAGAAACAAACTCTTCAGTCCAGGCCAGCCAGATATCCTAAATTAATCTAGTGACCCATTTGCCAGCATTTGGCCCATAACCCTCTGAATGCTTCCTATTCATGTCCCCATCCAGGTGTATGGTTTTTTTCGGAGAATACTTGGGTGAGAGCCAAGATATGCTATTCCTCAGCCTTTCCCCACTGAGCTTGACCTTTCCTTCATGATAACTGGAGCTGGAGAAGCCTGAGAGCTGGAGAAGCCTGAGAGCTGAAAAGGATTCCTGGGGAAAAAAAAACTTTACCTTTCAGTTTCTACAAGTCAATAATTTATAGAACCCCTGCAGTGTGGGAAGAGGCCTTTCGGACCAACCAGTCCACACCAACTCTCCGAAAAGCAACCCATTCAGACCCATTCCCCTATTACTCTACACTTACTCCTGAGTAATGCACCTAACCTACACATCCCCGATTACAATGGGGAATTCACCTAACCTGCACATCTTTGGATTGTGGGAGTAAAACCCACGGCCCTTGAGCCCAGCATTACAAATAAATGGAAAACGGCAGTGGCAAAAGAGAGTGCCGTACTCACAGAAGTGGGACAAAGGAGGGAAGTTGCAGTCCGGCGTGAAGGTGAATCTTCATTCAGAGGCAGAGAATCAGCAGCAGGTTCGGAAACTCATGGAGCACCTTCCGCATTCAGACAATATGGGGGGTTCTGATTGGCAGGAGGACCGGTCTTCTTGTGGTCCTATTGGTTCGTCAAAAGTAGGTCGCGCGCCTTTCGACGGAGAGCAAGAAGCATGCGCAGTGATTTGCTGACACCGGCAAATATGCGTTGTGCCTTACTGACACCAACGAGCATGCGCAGTATGCTCTGTGGAGATGCCGTTATTACTGACGTTTTTAAGCGTCCAAATGCAAATCGGGAAGAAAAAGGATAGAATCACATTTTTTCCTGTGGCTTAAGATTTTATTCCTTTTGCATTGTCTGGCTGTTCAACTTTTTAAATGCCTTTTCCCCAGGGTAGTGGGAGCGAGTCCAGAACTTGAGGGCATAGATTTAGGATGAGGGGGAAAATATTTATGAGGAAGCTAAGGGGCAACTCTTTCACACAGAGGGTGGTGTGTGTTTGGAATGAGCTGCCGGAGGAAGTGGTGGAGGCTGGTACAATTACAGCATTTAAAAGGCACCTGGATGGGCATATGAAAAGGAAGGGTTCAGAAGAACATGGGCCAAATGCTTACAAATAGGTCACTAGATTAAATTAGGATATCTAGTCAGCCTGGACTGAAAGTCCTTGTGTCCATGCTTTACAACTCTATTTCTACATAGTTGGAACCAATTTCACGAGACTAAGTATAGGCCATTCACCCCTTACAGCTTGTCCTGAGCTGTAGCCTAACTGCGCAGACTTCAATACAAGTTTCAGAAAGATTTCAGCAGCTTTTTTTAAAAAAAAGTATATGCTTTCAGACGTTTCTGAATATGGTTTAAAAAAATCACAACACCAGGTTATAGTCCATGGGGGAATGGATTTGGGCACGGTGGGTACCAGGACGAATGGACAGGAGGCGCTGTTGGTGGAGGTGGGAATGGACAGGGGGCACTGAGGGTGTTGGGGGAAATGGACAGGGGTGCTCTGGGTGGCAGGGGGAATGGATGGGGGACTTGTGGCTGGCGGGTTGAATGGACTTGGGGGGAAGCTGTGGATGATGGGGGAATGGACAGGGGGCGCTATGGGTTGAACAGTTGGTGCTGTGAATGGCAAGGGGGACTAGGCAGGGGCGTCGTGGGTGGCGGGGTGAATGGACAGGGGCACTGTGGGTGGCCGGTGTGGAATGGACAGGGAGCACTGTGGGTGGCTGGAGGAAATTGACAAGAGGCACTGTAGGTGGCAGGGGGAATGGATAGGGGATACTGTGACTGGTTGGAGGAATGGACAGGAGCTGATGTGGGTGATGGAGGAGACGGTCAAGGGGTGCTGTAGGTGGCAGGGGGAATGAACGGGGGTGCTGAGGCTGGTTGGAGGAATGGATAGGGGCTGACGTGGGTCATGGACGGGAATGGACAGGAGAAAAGAGAGAATGTTGGGGGGGGGAGAGAGAGAGAGAGAGAAAATGGACAGGGGACAGAGAAAGACTGGGGGAACTGGGACAGAATGTGAGAGGGGCTGGAGAGAGAGAGAAAATGGGGGGATAGCGTATTGTGGAGGAGTGAGAGAGAATGGGGTGGGGTCCAGTGTGTGAGCAGAGACCAAATGGGGGGGGGGCTGCAGAGTGTGGGGGGAGAGAGAGATAGAGAACATGTACGTGGGCAATCGGTGGGAAGAGAAAGGACAAGAAGCAGAAGATGGGGGGGTGGTGGAGGGAACAGAATGGGTGGGTGGGCAAAAGGTGGGGGTGAGAGAGAGAATGAATGGCGAGACGGTGGGATGATTGACTGGACAGGGTCAGAGGGTGGTGAGAGAGAGAATGGATATTCTAAATCCCCACAGTGCAACGAATTCCGAATTTCCACCGAAATCCCAGATGGACTCACTTAGTTGCTTGCTGTCTCCCAAATGAAATATTTCATTGTAATTTCTTCCGATCCCAGTAAGGGCAAAACATCTTTGAAAGCTGCTCTGAAGGTCTTGCCTTCACAACCACTCTTCTGCTTTCACCGAAGACAATTACAGTCAGACACAGAAACAGAAACAGAAACATGGCCCAACTCGTCCATGCAAACCAGATATCCGAAATCAATCTATTCCCATTTGGCAGCATTTGGCCCATTTCCCTCGAAACGCTGCCTCTCCATGTACCCATCCAGATGCTTGTTAAATATTGCAATGATTCCAGGCTCCACCACTTCCTCTGGCAGCTCGTTCCATACATGCAACACGCTCTATGTGAAATAGTAGCCCCTCAGGTCCTTTTTAAATCTTTGCCCCCTCAGCTCAAACCTCTGCCCTCTAGTTTTGGACTCCCCTATCCTAAGGAAAAGACCTTGGCCATTCACCCCTATCCATGCCCCTTATAAACTTATATAATGTTACCCCTCAGCCTCCGACATTACAGGGAAAACAGTCCCAGCCTATTCAGCCTCTCCCTCAAACCCTCCAACTCTGGCACCAGCCTTATAAACCTTTTCCAAACCCTTTCAAGTTTCAAAACATCCTTCCATAGGATGGAGACCAGAATTACACACCATATTCCAAAAGTGGCCCAACCAAGGTCCTGTGCAGCCGCAACATGGCCTCCCAACTCCTTCACTCAATGCTCTTACCAACAGAGGAAAGCATACCAAACATCATCTTCACTATCCTGTCTACCTGCGACTCCACTTTCAAGGAACTGTGACCCTGCATTCCAAGGTCGCTTTTTTCTGCAACACTCCCCTTAACTGTGTTAAGTCCTGCCTGCATTTCTTCACCAAAATGCAACACCTCCCATTTCTGCAAATTCAACTCTATCTGCCACTGCTTAGCCCCTCAGGCCATCTGATCAATTCTAATTTAGTGAACTCTCTTTCCTCTCTCATTCCCTGGAAACTGAATATCTCCATCCCTCACGCTCTCCCTCCATTTTCAATTTGCTGAAGCTAATCCTTGCTGCACCTCATCCTGAAGGGTCTGGCTTATGCTGATTAACAGGCCCACACTCAGGGGAGATCTAAACATACAGAATACTGAACAGCCTGGACAGAGTGGATGTTGGGTAGACGTTTCCATTGGTCGGAGAAACTAAGACCCGAGAGCACAGCTTTAGAGGAAAGGGATGACCTTTTAGAATAGAGATAAGGAGAAACCTCTTCAGCCAGAGAGTGGTGAATCTATGGAATTCATTGGCACAGAACATTGCGAAGGCCAGCTCACTGAGGATATTTAAGATAGTTAGGTTCTTGAGTATCAAGGGGATCAAGGGTTACAGGGAGAAAGCAGCAGAATGGGGCTCAGAAACTCATCAGCCACGATTGAATTGTATGAGCAGACCTGATGGGCTGAATAGCCTACTTTCTGCTCCTATGTCTTATGGTCTCTTGCTGTCCAGGACACAGTGAGAGAATTGGGAGCAGGAGTCAGCTATTTGGTCTTTTAAGCCTGCACCAGCATTAAACAGATCACAAATGGATATGGATCTCCCTACATCGAGCAGAGGCTGGGACTTTGTTCACTGGAGTACTGGACGTTAAAAGGTGACCTTAGAGAGGTTTAAAAGATCATGAGGGGTACAGGTGAGGTGAATGGCAGGTGTCATTTCAAGATTAGGGAGCAAATGTTTAAGGTGAGAGTAGAACAATTTTGAAGACCTGAGGAGCACCTTTTTATTTTAAAAAGAGAGTGGTTCGTGTGTGGAATGAAGTCGAGAGGAAGTGGTAGTAACGTTTAAAAGATGTTTGGATAAGTAGATGAATAGGAAAGGTTCAGAGGGACATGGGCCAACCACAGACAGGTGGGATGAGGTTAATTTGTGAATATAGTCAGCATGGATTAGTTGGACTGAAGGGTATGTTTCTACGCTGAATGACTGTCAATGTTCTGTACTGGTTTTAAAATTATTTTCTTGCCTTCCCACTAACCATCCACTTCTCTGTTGATCAAAACTCAGCCTTAAATATATTCAATGATCCCCGAACTGAAGAAAAATACCCCACTTCTGAACTCAATTCCTCTTGCTAATATACCACTTGCCTTGCTGATTGCTTGCTGCACCTGTCTGACAACTGGCAGTGACTGGTGTAGGAAGACACTGAGGCCTCTTTGGACATCCACACAGAGTCTTCGAGTCATAGACATGGACAGCATGGAAACAGACCCTTTGGACCAACCCGTCCATGCCAACGAGATATCCCAACCCAATCTAGTCCCACCTGCCAGCACCCGGCCCATATCCCTCCAAACTCTTCCTATTCATATACCCATCCAAATGCCTCTTAAATGTTGCAATTGTACCAGCCTCCACCACTTCCTCTGGCAGCTCATTCTATACATATACCACCCTCTGTGTGAAAAGGCTGCCCCTTAGGTCTCTTTTATATCTTTCCCCCCTCACCCTAAACCACATCATTCCAGATGAAGGACTTGTGCCCGATACGTCAACTTTCCTACTCCTTGGATGCTGCCTGACTTGCTGTGCTTTTCCAGCACTGCACGTTTTGACTCTGATCTCCAGCATTAGCAGTCCTCACTTTCTCCACTTCCCAATATATCACCATTTAAACAATACACTTCATTTCTGCTTTTTTTTTTCACAGCAAAGACTATAACTTCACACTGTGGTACTGCACTTGCCAGGTGTTTGAGGCACAGACCGGGACCAGCTTTTCCAGAGTCTGGTCTCTTTCTGGATTTACTCCCTTTCTTTTCAGTTGCTGCAAGTCAACAATTGGATCCCAGCAAGAAAATAAAAGAAATAGAAAAGGGAGTGAGAGAAGAGAGTGCTGATGGACAGAGGAAGGAAATTGCAGTCTTGGATGAATCTCAATCTTCATTCAAAGAGGGAGGAGCAGCAGCAGCTTCAGAAGCTCATGGGTCAAGATTGAAGTCATGCTGGAAAAGCACAGCTGGTCAGGCAGCATCCGAGGAGCAGGAAAATCGACGTCTCGGATTCAGACAATAGGGCTGCTCTGAATGGTAGGAGGACCAGACTCCCTCCGGTGTTCCAGTGCTCCTCATTGGTCTGGCCGCTAACACTATTCTTCCTATTACAGGGCGACCATAGCTATACTCAGTACTCCAAAACAAATGGCCTCACCAACATCCTGTACAACCTCAATGGAGAACAAAGAAAAGGCCCTACAGCCCTCCAAACCTGAGCTGATCCAAATCCTCTGTCTAAACCTATCGCCCAATTCCTGAATCTGTATCCCTCTGCTCTCCAACGACTCATGCATCTGTCCAGATGCACCTTAAATGAATCTACTGCCCCTGCCTCTACTACCT
This sequence comes from Hemiscyllium ocellatum, assembly GCF_020745735.1. Lineage (NCBI taxonomy): Eukaryota > Metazoa > Chordata > Chondrichthyes > Orectolobiformes > Hemiscylliidae > Hemiscyllium > Hemiscyllium ocellatum. Next base: position 11,453 of record NW_026868286.1, read on the forward strand.
CTGCTGGCAATGCGTAACAGACACTTATCACCGTCTGAATAATGTACTTTCTGTGTGCATCTCCAACATGATGTCCCAACACCTGCCTTCATTGTTCACATGCTGAGTACAAGTGTGCTGAACACCTTCTTCACCCCTCTCTATCTACCAGTGATGTAACTTCCAAGAACAATGAACCTGAACACCTCCAGGTCTCTGTTCTACAACATGACCCAGGGCCCTACCATTACCTGTTCAAGTCTTGCCCTCTGTTTTAGTAAAATGCAACCCCTCACTTATAGCCATACCCCTCTCATACACACACGCTCTCTCTCAGACATACACATACACCACCCCCTCAACACACATACCCTCTCGCAGGTTCATTCTCCATCTCAATCTCACTTTATCAAGCAGGCACACATGCAAATACATGCAGTCTTATATACAAACTCTGACACACACTTCCCTGATGAAGGGCGTTTCCCCGAAACGTCAATTTTCCTGCTCCTTGGATGCTGCCTGACTTGCTGCAGCACCACACACTCAATCCTAAACCTATTACCCTCTAGTTCTGGACTGCCCCATTCAAAGGAAAATACCATGTCTATTTACCCTATCCATGCCCTTCATGATGATATAAAAGCATATAAGGTCACTCCTCAGACTCTGGCAAGCTACGGAAAAAAGTCCCAACCTGTCCTTATGTCTCTCCTCACCCGGGTAACCAAGACACATACCTGAGGTTGTAAAGTCTGCTCCCTCCCTGGATTCACTCCAGTTGCTACAAGTGAGCCTGCTCCATCATTCATTAAGATCATGGCTGATCGATCCATCGTCTCATCTCCTCCTCCCTGCACTGTCACAGGAACCCCTTAATTCCCCTACCAGGCCAAATCCCACCCAACTGTGTCTTGAATATACTTAATGAAGCTGCCTCTATTGCTTCCTTGGCCAGAGTATTCCATAGATTTTGATGAAGGGCTTTTGCCCGAAACATCAATCTTGCTGTGCTCTAGATGCTGCCTGACCTGCTGTGCTTTTCCAGCACCACTCTAATCTAGACTATTCCATAGACTCACGACCCTCTGGGAAAAGCAGTTCCTCATCTCTGTCTGAAAGCTACTCCCTCTAACCTGGAGGCCTAGTGTCACCCACCAGCAGAAATGACCGGACAGGGTAGGACTTCATCCCCACAGTGCAATGACATTGGGAAGATGTTTCCATCGGTAGGAGAGACTAGGACCAGAGGACACAGCGTTAAGAATAAAGTGAAAACCTTCAGGAACAGAGATAAGCGATGTCTCCTTTTCTGCTGACAGCGAGGAGCCTGGACAATGTATTGGTGACATGAGCAAGCAGGTGCACTGTTGTTCACACAGAGGAGCAGTCGCAATGTGCTCTGTGGCGATGCTGATGTTATTGACAGATTTTAAGTGTTCAAATGCCAAGAGGAGAAATAAAGGGTAGAGCCACAGTTTTTTTTCCCCCTCTGAGGCTCAACATTTTATAGCTGGCTGCTCAACTTTTTTTTAAAATGTCTTTTCCCCAGAGTAGGGGTGAGGTTCACAACTACAGGGCATAGGTTTAGGGTTAGAGCAGAAGGATATAAAAGGTACCACAGGGGCAACTTTTCCCTGCAGAGCGTGGTGCATGTATGAAATGAGCTGCGAGAGGAAGCAGTGGAGGCTGGTATAACTACAACATTTAAAAGGCATCTGGATAGGTATATGAATAGAAAGGGTTCAGAGGGATATGAGCCAAGTGCTGGAAATGGGTCTAGATTAATTTAGGATATCTGGTTGGCATGGACAGGTTGCACCAAATGAATGTGTTCCCATGCTGTACAACTGAGAGACTCTAAATAATACAAAGTATATATTTTCAAGTACCAAGCCATCTCCATGTTAACAAGGCTTAGTTCACCACATACTTTACTAACCATTCTCAACAGGTCCTGCCCCTTCAATGACTGAGGAACATTTACATGCTGGTGCATAGTATCCTTCACTAGTATTTACACACTACCCTCAGCAATTGCACAAGTAACAGCAAAGGGCAAACAGCACAAGGATTAAACACACAGTGAGGGGTAAACAGCACAAGGATTAAACACACAGTGAGGGGTAAACAGCACAAGGATTTAAAAACACAGTGAGGGGTAAACAGCACAAGGATTAAACACACAGTGAGGGGTAAACAGCACAAGCGCCAGTAAAAGCAGATGGAAAGTGAGTGTAAAATACCGGTGTCTGCCCCGGGCCGCACGGCGCCATTTTCCTAACGGCCGCCCTCCCGCCGCTTCCTCGCTCGAGCGACTTCTCCTCCCAACCGCCTTCGCCCCCGCGTGACGTCTGCACGGGGGGATGGGCGGGGCCGGGGGAGCCTCACCGTCACCAAGCAACAGCCACCTCGCGCTACAACTGCTCATTCACAAAAACAAACTCTCCTGTCTCGCTCTGCAGCTGCAGGGGGGGACACTGCCACGTTTCGAGGAGCCCTGTCTACATTGGGAAAGCTCACCGCTCCATTTAAACACATATTCCCACATCTAACGGAACGGCCTCATATCTAAAGGGGACAATCTGCATTTTAAAGGGACATGGACATTTTAACGGTATTTCTGCAAATAAAGAAATTTAAATGGACGAGATTACATTTCAAAGGGATGTGGGCACATTCAAAGGGATATCTTAATATGTAAGCTAACACAGTTATATCTAAATGAATCTACATTTCGAAGAGACGTTGCCCTGTTTATAAGTAGAGACAATAGGTATGAATACTGTCTGTGCCCCAATGTTCAGTCAGACTGACATTTTTCTCAGAAAAGCTCTGCACTTAAATTACATTCTTGAGAAGTTAATTTATAGATTCGGGTGTAGGTTAGGGAGAATTGGCCGTGCTAAGTTACCCATAGTGACCAGGGATGTACAGTTTAGGGTGGATTGGCCATGGGAAATACAGAGTAAGGGGTTGGGTATGGGTGGGATACTGTTCAGAGGGCCAGAGTGAAATAGATGGGCTGAATGGCCTGCTTCCACATTGTCGGAATTTGAGACCTTCCCCCACAAAGAGGCATTTTATCTGCATCTATCCTGTCAAACCCCTTTCAGAATTCTACTGGTTTCAATAGAGGCTGCTGCCGCTGGAATACAGAAAATGTCACCTTTATTTGTGGTTAGCACTGCTGCCTCACAGCGCCAGAGCCCCGGGTTCAATTCCTCTCCCACATCTGCGTGGGTGTCCTCCCACAGTCCAAAGACGTGCCAGTTCGGGTGAATTGGCCACGCTAAATTGCCCCGTAGTGTTGGGTGACGGGGAATGGGGCTGGCGGGTCGGTGTGGACTTTTTGGGCCGAAGGGCCTGTTTCCACACTGTAGGGAATCTGATCTAAAGTTCTGGAATTTATATATTGATGAACTAAAACCTGCAAACTATTTTAAAAGATGAAGGACTCAGCAGTGATCCAGGTTGCATGACGCTGTGATCTTTTGCTATTAATTCTGTGTCTTATGATTCTGCAGCACAGCTCCCCGCAGAAGGAGCAGCGCTTCAGAAGCTAGTGCTTCCAAAAGGGGTTTAGCGGGAGGGCGTTGCTCATGGGCGGGGCGTGTCTCGTGAAAGGAACGCACGCTAGTAGGCGGGGCGAGGCTCAAACCCTCCAGTCCTTACTACATCCTGTTAAATCTTTATTGAACCCTCTCTAATAGTATTCTTCCTAATACAGGGCCACCAGAACTGTACTCAGTACTCTGAAAGTGGCCTCACACCTCCACACTCACTTCCCTCCAAGGCCCCAAGGGATCCTTCCATATCCGCCACAAGTTCACCTGTACCTCCACACACATCATCTATTGCATCCGCTGCACCCGATGTGGCCTCCTCTATATTGGTGAGACAGGCCGCTTACTTGCGGAACGCTTCAGAGAACACCTCCGGGCCGCCCGAACCAACCAACCCAATCACCCCGTGGCTCAACACTTTAACTCCCCCTCCCACTCCACCGAGGACATGCAGGTCCTTGGACTCCTCCACCGGCAGAACACAACTACACGACGGCTGGAGGAGGAGCGCCTCATCTTCCGCCTGGGAACCCTCCAACCACAAGGTATGAATTCAGATTTCTCCAGTTTCCTCATTTCCCTCCCACCACCTTGTCTCAGTCGGTTCCCTCAACTCAGCACCGCCCTCCTAACCTGCAATCCTCTTCCTGACCTCTCCGCCCCCACCCCACTCCGGCCTATCACCCTCACCTTGACCTCCTTCCACCTATCCCACCTCCATCGCCCCTCCCCCTAGTCCCTCCTCCCTACCTTTTATCTTAGCCTGCTTGGCTCTCTCTCTCTTATTCCTGATGAAGGGCTTATGCTCGAAACGTCGAATTCTCTATTCATGAGATGCTGCCTGGCCTGCTGTGCTTTGACCAGCAACACATTTGCAGCTGTGATCTCCAGCATCTGCAGACCTCATTTTTTACTCACCAACATCCTGTACAACCTCAATATGATGTCACAACCCCTATACTCAATGGTATGAACAATGAAGGCAATGTTGCGAGATGCCTTCTTAACCACCCTGTCTACCAGTGATGCAACTTCCAAAGAACTATCTACTGAACCCACCCCCCAACCATGTCTGTCTGTTCTACAACACGACTCATGGCCCAACCATTATCTGTACAACCCCTTGCCTTTATTAAGCGTCTCTCACGCACACATACTCTATCTCTCAGACAGACAGACACACACCCCTCAACACTCTCTCACACTCGCAGCCTCACACTCTCACTTTCTCAAGCATGCACACACACACTTCTGCGCACTCTCACACCCAAACTCACATGCACACACACTCACTTTCTCATGCACACACACACACACCCCTCAACACACTCGCAGGCTCATACTCCATTCCACTCTCACTTTCCCAAGCATGCACACACACACTTCTGCGCACTCTCACACCCAAACTCACATGCACACACACACACACCCCTCAACACACTCTCACACTCGCAGGCTCATACTCCATTACACTCTCACTTTCCCAAGCATGCACACACACACTTCTGCGCACTCACACACAAACTCACATGCACACACACTCACTTTCTCATGCGCACACACACACACATACACACACACACACTACTCTTTGGGGTGAAATTGTATTGGCAGAATTATATTTGCAGATACATTTAATTTTGTTCAAAAAACACACAATCTGCAGGCAGTCAATGCATGGAATATTCTACAAATTCCGACTTTGGAAACAGAACCAGTCTGATTCAAGATTGGAATACTGACAGACTCAAATCTCACATCTTTAGTGCATTGTTTGAGCGGAGATATCTTTCTTTTAATAAAACCTTAAGTCATCTCAAGAACATTGTTACATATTAATGAACCAAAGCCCACACCCATTCTAAGAGATGAAGACTATCTAAGTTTGTTCAATATATTCTATCAGTTGCATGACACTGATCTTTTGATATAAGTTCTGTGTCTTATGATGCTGTTCCATGAGGCTTATGTGTTGATGAGGCAAGATGGCACAGATGAGGCAATAGAGAATTACAGATCACCGAGGAAGGATTTAAAGACAGTGTAGACTCGTTGGGCCGAGTGGCCTGCTCCTACTCTGTGGGGATTCTCTGAAGCGAATGGATATTAACAATCGGTGCAGGACAACGCAGGCGCAGTGCGTGCGCCCAGCTTGGCCACGCCCACCCGCTCCTTCCGTGACGTCACAACGCGGAAGTGACAATGAATGAACATCCCTCCGTCTGGGCAAATCCTGGGGCGGGAAAATCTGTTCACTTGTAGCAACGGGAGTGAATCCAGGGAGGGAGCAGACCCTGTCAACTCAGGTATGGGACATGATTCCCAGGTGAGGAGGACAGAGATTGGGAGGAGGAGATATCTTTTCTGTTTTCCTTTTCACAATGCACCCGATTTCCACAAGTAAATGCAACAGCACATGCAGCCTCAAGCCGGCTGTGCATCCTGTGTTCTCCCTCTGCCTTGGCTCCAGCACTTTTGGCTTCCTTTCCCTTCTCCACTTCCTCCCGGTGTTGATACCTCAATGTTTTCCCGGTTGTCTTTTGTGGGTTTTGAAAACTTTTCCAATCGTCTGAGTACAGGATTTGGGAGATTACGTTGTAGTTGTCCAGGACATTGATTAGGCCATATTTGGAATATTGTGTGCAGTACTGGTCTCTCTGCTGTAGGAACGATGTCATGGATGTTGTGAAACTTGAAAGGGTTCAGAAAAGATTGGCATGGATGTTGTCAGGCTTTGAGCTGATCAGGATGGGGCTGTTTTCCCTTGAGTACCAGAGGCTGAGGCGTGACCCTACAGATTTGTATAAAATCATGAGTGGCATGGATAGGAAAGGGTAAAAAATGAGGTCTGCAGATGCTGGAGATCACAGCTGAAAATGTGTTGCTGGTTAAAGCACAGCAGGTTAGGCAGCATCCAAGGAACAGGAAATTCGACGTTTCGGGCATAAGCCCTTCTTCATTCCTGATGAAGGGCTTATGCCCGAAACGTCGAATTTCCTGTTCCTTGGATGCTGCCTAACCTGCTGTGCTTTAACCAGCAACACATTTTCAGCTGGCATGGATAGGATAAATAGACAAGGCATTTCCCTGAAATGGGGGAGTCCAGAACTAGAGGGTAATAGGTTTAGGGTTGGGGGGGAATTTAAAAGGGCCCTTATATTCAGAGGGTGGTGTATGTAAGGATTGAGCTGCCAGAGGAAGTGGTGGAGGCTGGTACAATTACAGCATTTAAAAGGCATCTCACTGGGTATATGAATAGAAAGGGTTTAGAGGGATATGGGCCATGTGGTGTCAAATGGGACTAGATTGATTTAGGATATCTGATCGGCATGGATGAGTTGGACTGAAGGAACTATTTCTGTGCTATACATCTGGTAGACAATGGTCTTCAAAATTCTGTTCCCATTGGGCTCTCCCTTAGCTCTATTGCACATGATAGCCGACCCAATATATTCCCAGCTGCCAGCACCCGGCCCATATAGGGGCCAAGTGATGGCAAACGTGACTAGATTAATTTAGGATATCTGGTCAACTCGGACAGATTGAGCTAAAGGGTCTGTTTCTGTGCTGTGTGACTCTAATTGTCTTCAGTGAAAGCAGAAGTGTGGTTCTGAAGGCTGGACTTTCAGAGCATGTTTTGCCCTGACTGGAATGTGTTGCTGGAAAGCGCAGCAGGTCAGGCAGCATCCAAGGAGCAGGAGAATCGATGTTTCGGGTGTGAGCCCTGAAGAGCCCTGCAATCCTCACTTTCTCCTGACTGGGAAGCAGAAGAGTTTGACTGAAGTGTGTTAGAGCGGAGTGAGAACAGAGGGGAAGGGAGAGTGGGATGGTGCTTTCAATTTTGTGGGACAGCAAAAGAATATTCTGCAGAAAGTAGAATTGCTTGTTCTGAATTTCTACCCTGCACTGATAGTGATGACTTTCGTAATCTCTTTTTGCAGAGTATTTGAAAATGTGAAGACTGAAGCTTCAAAATCAACAGATGAAGGGCTTATGCCTGAAACATTGACTCTCCTGCTCCTCAGATGCTGCCTGACCTGCTGTGCTTTTCCAGCGCCACATTTTTTGACTGACTCTCCAGCGTCTGCAGTCCTCACTTTGCTGTCAATGTCTGACAGTCACGCAATCCATCGGGACCACAACAATTTTTGACTGTGATTTCTGTGAGAGGGATCAACGCTTTTTGGTTCCTGTTTGAAGACGTTTTCAGCATCAGTGGGACTGGACGAGAGACCCCACTGTTGGAGCGCACTGTGTGTGGAGCCTGAAACAGTTATACGGCCTGGGAAGGGGATTTCACAGCAGGGAGGGGCTCTACACGTGTTTGTGTGCAGCTGAAGCTGTGGCCATGGAGAAACCTGAGGAATCCCGCCCTATGGAGGATCCGTGGAAGTGTGGTGACTGTGGGAAAGGCTTCCGTGTCCTGTCTGCCCTGGAGAGTCATCGGCGCAGTCACACCGGGGAGAGGCCATTCCCCTGCACCGACTGTGGGAAGGCCTTCAGACATTCCTCCCACCTGCTGGCCCACCAGCGAAGCCACATGGAGGAAAGGCCCTTCAGCTGCCCTGAGTGTGGGAAGGCCTTCATATTTTTCTCTGCCCTGTTGGCCCATCGGCGGATCCACACAGGAGAGAGGCCGTTCAGCTGCCCTGAGTGTGGGAAGGCCGTAAGGTATTCCTCCACCCTGCGGACCCACCAGCGTTTCCACGCGGGGGAAAGGCCCTTCAGCTGCCCTGAGTGTGGGAAGGCCTTCAGCTATTCCTACAACCTGCAGATCCACCGGTGCGTCCACACAGGGGAGAGGCCCTTCAGCTGCCCCGAGTGCGGGAAGGCCTTTACCCATGTCTCCTCCCTGATAAGGCATGAGCGGGTCCACACGGGGGAGAGGCCCTTTACCTGCTCTCAGTGCGGGAAGGCCTTCAGCAGTTCCTCCTCCCTGCTGACCCACCAGCGTGTCCACACGGGGGAGAGACCGTACGCCTGCCCTCAGTGCGGGAAGGGCTTCACCTGCTCCTCCAACCTGCAGAGCCACCAGCGGATCCACACGGGGGAGAGGCCCTTCAGCTGCCCCGAGTGTGGGAAGGCCTTTCGTGATTCCTCCACCCTGCTGACCCACCAGCGGATCCACACCGGGGAGAGCCCTTCAGCTGCCCCGAATGCAGGAAGGGCTTCACCCGCTCCTCCCACCTGCAGAGCCACCAGCGAGTTCATGTGCCATCGCAGGGGGATTGAAGGAGTGACGGCCGAATCCCATTATCGACAGGGGAGGTGTGGTGTGTGCACTTTCACCTTGAGCTGTTCAAAAAGCAACTACTTTTTCTCTGCCTTTTTGCTGGGGGGATCTGAAGCTGGAACAAAGTTGGGTTGCAATAAAGGTTACCTGAACTTACCACCGGGCTCAGACTCTCATTGAAAGCTTTGAGCTCCAAGAGGTTTTTTGTTTTAAAGCTGCTCATTTCTTTCAGCCTCCTGTACTAAGTTTAGAACATAGAACAATCCAGCGCAGAACAGGCCCTTCGGCCCTCGATGTTGCGCCGACCTGTGAATTATTATCCCAAAATCATCCATGCACTTATCTAAGGATTGTTTAAATCTCCCTAATGTGGCTGAGTTGACTACCTTAGCAGGACTTGCCTCTAACATCTGTCTTAAAGCTATCAACCCTTAATTTGTAGTTATGCCCTCTCGTACAAGCTAACATCATCATCATAGGAAAAAGTCTTTCTCTCTACCCTATCTAATCCTCTGATCATCTTTTATGTCTCTATCAAATCCCCCCTTAGCCTTCCTCTTTCCAATGAGAACAGACCCAAGTCTCTCAGCCTTTCCTCATAAGACCCTCCCTCCAGACCAGGCAACAAACTGATAAATCTCCTCTGCTCCTTTTCCAATGTTTTCCACATACTTCCTGAAATAGGGGGACCAGAACTATACACAATATTCCAAGTGTGGCTGCACCACCGTTTTGTATAGTTGCAGCATGATATTGCAGTTCTGGAATTCAATCCTTCTATGAATGAAACTGATCACACCGTATGCCTTCTTAACAGCACTATCCACCTGGGTGGCAACTTTCAGGGATCTATGCACGTGGACTCCTAGATCACTGCCTTCCTGTTATTCTTCCCAAAGTGAATCACCTCACATTTAGCTGCAATGAACTCCATTTGCCACCTCTCAGCCCAATTGTGCAGTTTATCCAAGTCCCCCTGCAACCTGTAACATTCTTCCAAACTGTCCACTACTCCACCGACTTTAGTGTCATCTGCAAATTTACTAATCCATCCACCTATGCCTGCGTCTAAGCCATTTATAAAAATGACAAACCGCAGATCCTTGTGGCACACCACTAGTAACTGGATTCCAGGCTGAATATTTTCCATAAACCACCACTCGCTGCCTTCTTTCAGAAAGCCGGTTTCTAATACAAACTGCTAAATCACCCTCAATCCCATGCCTCTGCATTTTCTTCAACAGCCTGCCATGTGGAACCTTATCAAAGGCTTTACTGAGGTTCATGTACCACGTCAACTGCTCTACACTCATCTACATGCTTGGTCACCTTCTCAAAAAACTGAGGGGTTAGTGAGACATGACCTGCCCTTGATGAAACCATGTTGACTCTCTGAAATCAAATTGTTGCTTGCTAGATGATTATAAATCCTATCTTTAATATTCATTTCCAAAAGCTTTCCTACAATACAAGTAAGGCTCACTGGTCTATAATTACCTGGGTCATCTCTGCTGCCCTTCTTGAACAAGGGCACAACATTTGCAATCCTCCACTCTGGTACTAAACCCGTAGACAATGACAACTCAAATATCAAAGCCAAAGGCTCTGCTATCTCCTCCCTCGCTTCCCAGAGAATCCTCGGATAAATCCCATCCGGCCCAGGGCACTTGTCTACTTTCACTCTTCTAGAATTGATAACACCTGTGTGCAACTAACCTCGATCCTTTTGAGTCTAATATCTCGTACCTCATTCTTCTCCTCTACAATATTCTCCTTTTCCTGAGTGAAGACCGATGAGAGAGATTCATTAACACCTCTCCAATCTCCACAGGGCCCACACTCAACTTCCCACTTCTGTCTTTGATTGGCTCTCTTCCTACCCTAATCGTCCTTTTATTCATCAGATACCTACACAAAGCTTTAGGGTTCTCCTTTATTCTATGTGTTAAACACTGCTCATATCCTCTCTTTGCTCTTAACTCTCTCTTTAAATCCTTCCTAGCTGATCTGTAGCTCTCCATCGCCTCATCTGAACCATCTTGCTTCATCAACACATAAGCCTCCTCCTTCTTTGTAACAAGAGATGCAATTTCTGTTGTAAACTGTGGTTCCCTTACCTTATCACTTCCTCCGTGCCTGACTGGGACATATCTATCAAGGACACACAATATCTGTTCCTTAAACCAGCTCACATTTCAATTGTCCCCATCCCCTGCATTGTGCTACCCGATTCTATGCATCCTAAGTCTTGCCTAATTGTATTATAATTTCCCTTGCCCCATTGATAACTCTTGACCTGTGGCATGTTCCTATCCCTTTACATCGCTAAATGAAATCTAACTGAATTATGGTCACTCTCTCCAAAGTGCTCACCTACCACTAAATCAAACACCTGGCCTGGTTCATTACCAAGCACCAGATCCAGTGTGACCTCCCCTCTTGTCAGCCCTTCGACATACTGTGTCAGAAAATCCTCCTGCACACACTGGACAAAAACTGATCCATACGACGTACTAGAGTGACAGCATTTCCAGTCAATGTTGGGGAAGTTAAAGTCCCCCATAATGCCCACCCTGTTCCATTCACTCCTACCCAGAATAATTTTGCTAATCCTCTCTTCCACCTCCCTGGAACTCTGTGGAGGCCTATTTAAAAAAAAACTCCAAGCAGTGTGACCTCTCCTCTCCTGTTTCTAACCTCAGCACACATTACCTCAGTAGATGAGTCCTCGTCAAACGTTCTGTCAGCCACTGTTATACTATCCTTGACTAACAAGGCCACGCCACTCCCTCTTTTAACACCTTGCCTGTTCTTAATGAAAGATCAAAACCCTGGAACCTCCAACATCCATTCCTCACCCTGCTCTATCCATGTCTCTGAAATGGCCACAACATCCAAGTCCCAGGTACCTAGCCGTGCTGCAAGCTCACCTACCTTATTGCAGATACTCTGGCATTGAAGTAGACACAGTTCAAACCACTTCGCTGTCTGCCAGCACATTCCTGTGACCCTAAAATCCTGTCCCTGTCCTCCCTAGTCTCATCCTCCTGTGGACTGCAGCTACACCCCCGGTTTCCTTCCCCCTGCTGAGCTGGTTTAAGCTCACCCAAACAGCACCAGCAAATTTCCCACCCAGGATAAGAGAAAGTGGATAAAGGAACAAGCCGTAACAAACAAGGAACAAAGAATGCAGACAAGGACAGCAGGATGGCCAGATAAAAAAACAACCAACAAGTGAGGGAATCGGCTTATGATAGGATGGGAAAAGGGAGGTGTGATTCCGCAACTTGTAAACTGAATAAGAAAGCTAACATGCTGTGTTTGGTAAGCATTTCTGCTTGATTGCAGAAGCGTCCAGTACTTGCAAGGCTGTAATAAATTGTACTTGTTTCCAAGGCTTTGTCTCAGGCTGATTGATTTATGAGTGAGTTCAGTTTCTCACATTTCTACGTTTGTCATAGATACCGACATGGACCATGACTTGGGGCTGGAAACCCTCTCCCTTCAGGACCTCAAAGATACGATTCGAGACATCACGCACCCTGACATCTGGGAGGCAACACACCAACCGCGAGTCTTGTCCATTCCCAACAAACCTTCCATCTGACCCTCTAACTATCGAGTCCCCAATGACTAACACTCTCCTGCTTTCACTCCTTCCCTTCTGGTGCAACAGGGACAGGCTCTGTGCCAGAGACCTGGGCCCCAGTGCATACCCCTGGTAGGTCATTTTCCCGCCTCAACAGTACACACTGACTTGTACAGCAAGAAGGAAATAAAAATAAGTCAGCCCTACCCTCCCAGGAACCTCTGCTCTCTGACTTCAAATTTAAAACCTCAAATCAGTGACTCCCCGCTCCTGGGTTGCTGCTGCCGCTGAAAAACAGAAAATGTCACCTTTATTTGTGGTTAGCACTGCTGCCTCACAGCGCCAGAGCCCCGGGTTCAATTCCCCTCCCACATCTGGGCGGGTATCCTCCCACAGTCCAAGGACGTGCGGGTTCGGTGAATTGGCCACGCTAAATTGCGCCATAGTGTTAGGTGACAGGGAATGGGGCTGGGTGTTTTGCTCTTCGGCGGGTCGGTGTGGACTTGTTGGGCCGAAGGGCCTGTTTCCACACTGTAGGGAATCTGATCTAAAGTTCTGGAATTTATATATTGATGAACTGAAACCTGCAACCCATTCCAAAAGATGAAGGACTCAGCAGCGATCCAGGTTTGTTCCAAATATTGCGTCGGTTGCATGACGCTGTGATCTTTTGCTATTAATTCTGTGTCTTATGATCCTGCAGCACAGCTCCCCGCAGAAGGAGCAGCGCTGCAGAAGCTAGTGCTTCCAAATGCACCTGGGTGGGCGGGGTTTACCAGGAGGGGCGGGGTTTAGCGGGAGGGCGGGGCGTGTCTCGTGAAAGGATCGCGCGCTAGTAGGCGGGGCGAGGCTCAGCGGGCGATGCGGCGCGTTGAACCTGGAGCCGCGCGGCTTTGTGGGCGGCTGCTCGTGGGGAAGGGGGCGTGGTTTTGATTCGCGCGGGGACCAAGGGAAGGGGTGGGTTTTCGTGCGCGACGGGGAAAGAGGTGTGGTTCCAAGAGGCGGGGCTTTGTCTCGAAGGGGCTGGGTTTACGAGTTGTGTTCTGAAGGGGCGGGGTTTTACATGCTGCATCCGGAAAGGGCGGGGCTTACTGTCAGCGTTCGGAAGGGGCCGGGTTTACGAGCAGCGTTCGGAAGGGGCGGGTATTAGGAGATTTGTTCGGAAGGGGCGGGTATTACGAGCTTTGTTCGGAAGGGGCGGGGTTTACGTGCCTTGTTCGGAAGAGGCGGGGTTTACGTGATGCGTTCGGAAGGGGCGGGGTTTACGTGCTGCGTTCTGAGGGGGCGCCGAAGGGGGCAGGGCCGAGGCCGTCCCGAAGACGGAAGTGTGTCCGCGGCCTATTGCCTCCGCTGGAGTCTCGGCTGCAGCAAGTAAGGTAAAACTTTATCAGTATTTCCTTTTACAGAGTTTGTATTTAATAACCAGTAATGGCTACTCAATATCATCATAAAGTCCCAAAATGCCATTCATTTCAATCCATTGCAGATAAGCACTAAGAGTTAATTTTCTACGGGATTCAACAGCCTCAGCACTAAAATGGTCTCACAAGGGAACGGCTGTGAATGTTATCACTTGGTGTCCTGTTCACACAGATTCACCGATGCTGAGGCAAACCTTCTTAATTGCCTTACAGCATCCTGTTATCACTTGGTGAGCCCAGGTGTCCCTATCTTTAAGTTCTCTCCTCTTTCTCAGCCTTCCTGCCTGTTTATTTCCTAATGCAGTAAATGTATTCAATAATTCAGCATTACCTTTTAGTCTAAATGTTTAATGACAAGTTTTAAGGCTGTAGACTTTATCACCCAGATGCCCACACCCTCATTCCTCCCTTTGATTGCACCGCGATCACTGAAAGAGAAGGCTGGTCCAAACGAATGCCCTTCAAGGTCGTCCAGCCATCAACATCCTGCAGAGCGGCACCACCATCTTCGCGGCTCATCTGGTCATATTTATCATCGCCATCGACACATGTGGGTGAGCCATCGGATCACAAAAGATGCATCTTCTGGGGCAAATCTATATCACTAAGGGACCTCATAAGCCGAGCAATTAAATACCTAACAATACCAATACCGACAAACATAAATAGCTAAATTGATAAGCCAATTATACCATCAGCCGGACCTGCAGTTTCCCCAACTGGTCCCTTCAGTCATTCTGTCAAGGAATACCTGGATCTCTTCTTGTATCTTAGTAATATTGCCAGTGAGATGGGAATGTCCATAGTGCATTTATCTTGGACAGTGGTGCAGACCTCACCCTCCCGGATGAGTATATAGTCTAAGGCATACTGATTCTGCATAGAGTAAAGACACAGGTCTGATAATCCCAGTTTACTCTGTTCCAGAGCCTCTTTAGTCTTATTTCCTCGAATGGTCAGGTCACAAAAGAGGGAATTGCGTTTCTTTTGACTTGTCACCCCTGCCGATCCTTCCAACCTCAGGGTATTCTGGATTCCCCAGCCTATTGGGTGTCCTGTATTGTCACCCAGTCCATTGGGATCCTTCCAGTCGGAGTAAAGTTGGCTGAGACCGACCGCTGCATTCTCCTCAGATGGAGGTTCCATCGACTTGTCCACTGACCAGGACAAGGTACTGTTGTGGGAATAAGGTCTCCGATATTGATGTTATGAGGGACATCTTTGCCATCCATGACAAGGAAATTGGTAGCTTTACCTCAGCTGACGAAATAATAGTCCGATTTGGGGTAGATTAGGGAGAGTTTGTCAAAATAGGTTACTGAAATGTTACAGCAGGGGGTCTGGTCAGATATACAGGAGCAAAGGGTCGACGTTTTGCAAGAGGATTCGCTTGAGCGCTGTAAAAAATGGGCCAAGTGACTCGAGCACCCGCACTGTATAGGAGACAATGGTCCTCAGAATGCTGTTCCCATTGGGCTCTCCCTTAGCTCTATTGTACATGGTCTTGGTGACAATATCAGATTCTGAAAAGAGAAAAGGCCTATAAATGCACAAGGGAAGGGTTCCGTTCCAGGTCCATGTACCGCATAAGGCCTGCTGTACCCCAGCCAGTGTTACACCAGCTGGTTGTATACACAGACCGGAGCTATTGGAAAGTGATATTTCACTTCGCAGGGTCGGCAGCAGGAAGACTGACGAATAGTATGGAATCAGGGACTGGGGACTGGGCAAGTAAGTCATCTCCTGATAGAGAGGAGTAACATACTCCTGCCTCTGGGGTGAAGAGCGTTCTGTGGGCCTGTATAAATAAGTTGTTTGCGGATTGTGGAGTTTCCCCGATCAGGCTTCCCTTTTCTCGAGTCGGCCCGTCCTGCAAAATGGGATGGTGTTCCCAGGCATCCTTAAAATATTTACCATAATAACGGGGTTGATCATTTTTGTCCTCACTAGGCTTGCGTCTGCAGGTAAAATAAAAAAAAATGGTAACGACATGGTAACTCCCACTGATTTCTATTGTCCAGGTGGACCATCTGGTCTTTCTGATGTAAGAGTCCATTGCAATAATCAATCTTCATCACGTCCCACACGTCAAAGGCGTCTGGTCCGGTGCACTGGACGACATCTCCTCAGCATGGGTGGTGGATAATCTCTGATCATTCCTGGTCGCATCCATACTTAGTGGCTTTCCCCATCAGGGTGTTATACGTGATCAGAAAGGTGAGGAGATAGGCGATTCCCCCCATGTCCCTCCTCTTAGTTCAAGTATCTGTAATAAGATTAACATTAGAACAACAGCAAAATTCAAAAACCCAACTGGACAGGGTCCACTCCTTTTGTTGGGATTCCAGTGTTCTCTCCTCCTCTTCCCCACTTTTGATTGGTGCGGTCAATCAATTTACAATGGTGCAGTTGGACCCAAGCTGAGTGCCCAGCGACTTTGACCACCGTATGGGTGGGAAGTAAAACCTGGAAGGGTCCATCCCAACGAGGTTGGAGACCTTTGCCAGTCCAGGTCTTGACGAGCACCAACGAACCCGGCTCTACCCATGACGAGGCTGAAAGGGAGGGAACATCGCTGTAGGCCGCATGCACCTACGAGTGAAAGGCACGCATAACACTAGTTAGAGCAAGAACATAACCCACCATTTCTTCGGTCATGTGGTGGAAGGGGACTGAGAAGGGAGCCGAATCGTTCCAAGGGGTACGGAGAGGGAGACCAGAGAGATTCTCAGCTGAAGATAGTCGTATCTTGCCCACAGACATGGATCCCATCTGGAATGAGGCCACAGGGATTAGCATAACCAGGAGAGGCCAGACTCAGCCATTAATTTGGCAAGTTTAGTCTTGACTCTGGTTAAAACATTCACCAAGGCCGGCCGCCTGAGGATAATAAGCACCATGCAGTTGCCGACAAATACAAGGCTGGGAACAGAGTTCTCCGTTAATATTACCTACAAAGTGTGGTCCATTGTCCGAGCTAATGCACGCAGGTATACTGAAGGAATTATTTCCTTAAACAAAATCTTCACCACAGACTCAGCAGTAGTGTTAGGAAGAGGGGAGACTTCAATCCACTTAGAAAAGACATCAACAATAAGCAAAACATATTTATAGCAACTCAACTCATTTCTACAACTCAATGAAGTCCAGTTGAAGTGTCTCCAAGGGAGTTCTCGTAGAGATACTTGAACTAAGAGGTGGGGGATCACCTACCCACTGACCTGTATGATCACGTACAACATCCTGATCGGGAAAGCCACTGACTGAGTATCGATGCGATCTGGAACGATCTGAGATTATCCTGATGTCATCTGGCGCACCAGACCAGACACTTTCAACGTGGAGTCGCTTGAGCGATGGCGTGAGCTGCCAGAGGAAGTGGTGGGTGCTGGTACGATGATATGTCAAAAGGCTCTTGGACGGGCATCTGAATATGAAGGGTTCAGATGGGTCAGGGCCAAGTGATGGCAAATGCGACTGGAGTCATCGAGATGTACAGCACAGAAACAGACCCTTCGGTCCAACTTGTCCTTGCTGACAAGATAGCCAACCCAATTTAGTCCCAGCTGCCAGCACCTGGCCCATATAGGAGCAAGTGATAGCAAACGTGACTAGATTAATTTCGGATATCTGGGCAGGTTGGGCCAAAGGGTCTGTTTCCGTGCTGTGTGATTCTAATTGTCTTCAGTGAAAGCAGAAGTGTGGTTGTGAAGGCTGGACTTTCAGGGCATGTTTTGCCCTGACAGGGAGCAGAAGAGTTTGACTGAAGTGTGTTGGTGTTAATGCCTTGATGTCTCATTTTGCTCCCACCTTCCCGGGGTCGTTAACCATTTTGTGTCTGGTCCTTCCTCAAGAAGCTGCATTGCAGGTTCACCCTGAATTGGCACTTTGTTTTTGCTTCCCAAAATCAGACCTGCTCACTCTCAGCAGGATCCCAGTGTTGGGAAAGATATTAACTTTCAGGTGGAGGCATCCAAAATTCAGAGAGATGTCAGTCTTGACGTTTTTGCTTTTTCTGTCCCTGTAAGATCCTGAATCAGCACCTTCAGGGGAATTAGTTAGAGCGGAGTGAGAACAGAGGGGAAGGGAGAGTGGGATGGTGCTTTCAATTTTGTGGAACAACACAAGAATATTCCACAGAAAGTAGAGTTGCTTGTTCTGAATTTCTACCCTGCACTGATAGTGATGACTCTTGTAATCTCTTTTTGCAGAGTATTTGAAAATCTGAAGACTGAAGTTTCAAAATCAACAGATGAGGAGCTTATGCCCGAAACATTGACTCTCCTGCTCCTCGGATGCTGCCTGACCTGCTGTGTTTCCAGCGCCACATTTTTTGACTGACTCTCCAGCGTCTGCAGTCCTCACTTTGATGTCAATGTCTGACAGTCACTCAATCCATCAGGACCACAACAATTTTTGATTTTGATTTCTGTGAGAGGGATCAACGCTTTTTGGTTCCTGTTTGAGGACGTTTTCAACATCAGGTGGGACTGGACAAGAGACCCCACTATTGCAGCACACTGTGTGTGGAGCCTGAAACAGTTATACGGCCTGGGAAGGGGATTTCACGGCAGGGAGGAGTTCTACACGTGTTTGTGAGCAGCTGAAGCTGTGGCCATGGAGAAACCCGAGGAATCCCGCCCCATGGAGAAACCGTGGAAGTGTGGTGACTGTGGGAAAGGCTTCCGCGTCCCGTCTGCCCTGGAGACTCATCGGCGCAGTCACACCGGGGAGAGGCCATTCCCCTGTACCGACCGCGGGAAGGCCTTCAGACATTCCTCCCACCTGCTGGCCCACCAGCGGGGCCACACGGGGGAGAGGCCCTTCAGCTGCCCAGAGTGTGGGAAGGCCTTCAGCACTTCCTCCACCCTGCTGAGCCACCAGCATGTCCACACGGGAGAGAGGCCGTTCAGCTGCCCTGAGTGTGGGAAGGCCTTCAGGTATTCCTCCACCTTGCGGACCCACCGGCGTTTCTATGCGGGGGAAAGGCCCTTCAGCTGCCCTGAGTGTGGGAAGGCCTTCAGGTATTCCTCCATCTTGCGGACCCACCGGCGTTTCCACACGGGGGAGAGGCCCTTCAGCTGCCGCGAGTGTGGGAAGGCCTTTACCCGCGTCTCTGCCTTGCGGAGCCACCGGCGTGTCCACACCGGGGAGAGGTCCTTTAGCTGCCCCGAATGCAGGAAGGCCTTTACCGACATCTCCTCCCTGTTGAAGCATCAGTGGATCCACACGGGGGAGATGCCCTTTACCTGCTCTCAGTGCGGGAAGGCCTTCAGCACATCCTCCCACCTGCTGACCCACCTGCATGTCCACACCGGGGAGAGACAGCACACCTGCCCTCACTGCGGGAAGGGCTTCAGGTATTCCTCCGGCCTGCTGACCCACCAGCGGGTCCACACAAGGGAGAGACCGTACACCTGCTCTCAGTGTGGGAAGGGCTTCACCTACTCCTCCCACCTGCGGAGACACCAGCGGATCCACACGGGGGAAAAGCCCATCAGCTGCCCAGAGTGCGGGAAGGCCTTGACCGACATCTCCTCCCTGATGAAGCATCTGCGGATCCACACCGGGGAGAGACCGTACACCTGCCCTCAGTGTGGGAAGGGCTTCAGTACATCTTCCTCCCTGCTGAGGCACCAGCGGATCCACACCGGGGAGAGGCCGTACACCTGCCCTCACTGCGGGAAGGGCTTCACCTGCTCCTCCAACCTGCGGAGACACCAGCGAGTTCACTTGCCATCGCAGGGGGATTGAAGGAGTGACGGCCGAGTCCCATTATCGACTGGACTATCCACCCGGTTCCGGGGACTCCCGGGTTCGAATCCCGCCACGACAGATGGCAGAATTGGTATTCAGTCAGAAATGTGGAGTTCGGAATCTAACGATGAGACCGTTTCAGGGAGGGGGTGGTGTGGGGGAGAAAGCCCCCATCTGATTCCCTCTCTCCCTTGTTGTTAGGGGAGGGAACCCCCATTGTGGGAAAGGATTCACTCAGTCGTTCCAGCTGCATCCTTTACCCGGTCTGGCCTACACGTGACTCCAGACCCACAGCAGTCTGGTTGACTCTACACTGCTCCCCCCCCCCGCACTGGCAAAGGAGCGGGGAGAAACTTACTTGGAGACAGGATATGGGTTGAAATTGCTGAGTGAGGCAATACTTCCTCCGGGTTACGGCTGTACCAAGGATCCAGTTACAAAGGGACAACTTGGTGCTGGCCAATAGTAAAGACAGTGAGGGGGGTGGGGATGGGGCCAGGGGAGGTGTGATGTGTGCACTTTCACCTTGAACTGTTCAAAAAGCAACTACTTTTTCTCTGCCTTTTTGCTGGGGGGATCTGAAGCTGTAACAAAGTTGGGTTGCAATAAAGGTTACCTGAACTTACCACCGGGCTCAGACTCTCATTGAAAGCTTTGAGCTCCAAGAGGTTTTGTTTTAAAGCTGCTCATTTCTTTCAGCCCCCTGCACTAAGTTTAGAACATAGAACAATCCAGCGCAGAACAGGCCCTTCGGCCCTCGATGTTGTGCTGACCTATGAACTATTCTCAGCTCGTCCCCCTACACTATCCCAAAATCATCCATGCGCTTATCTAAGGATTGTTTAAATCTCCCTAATGTGGCTGAGTTGACTACCTTAGCAGGTAGGGCATTCCACGCCCTTACCACTCTCCGTGTAAAGACCTTGCCTCTGACATCTGTCTTAAAGCTATCACTCCTCAATTTGTAGTTATGCCCTCTCTTGAATAAGGGCACAACATTTGCAATCCTCCACTCCTCAGGTACTAAACCCGTAGACAATGACGACTCAAATATCAAAGCCAAAGGCCCTGCTATCTCCTCCCTAGCTTCCCAGAGAATCCTCGGATAAATCCCATCCAGCCCAGGGGACTTGTCTCCTTTCACTCCTTCTCGAATTGATAACACCTGTAACTAACCTCGATACTTTTGAGTCTAATATCTCGTACCTCATTCTTTTCCTGAGTGAACACCGATGAGAAATGTTCATTTAGCACCTCTCCGATCTCTACAGTGTCCACACTCCACTTCCTGCTTCTGTCTTTGACTGGCCCTATTCCTACCCTAATCAACCTTTTATTCCTCACATGCCTATGGGAAGCTTTAGGGTTCTCCTTTATTCTATTTGCCTAAGACTGTTCGTGTCCTCTCTTTGCTCTTCTTAACTCTCTCTTTAAATCCTTCCTCGGTGATCTGTAATTCTCTATCGCCTCATCTGTACCATCTTGCCTCATGGAACAGCATCATAAGACACAGAACTTATATCAAAAGATCAGTGTCCTGCAACTGATAGAATATATTGAACAAACTTAGATAGTCTTCATCTCTTAGAATGGGTGCGGGCTTTGGTTCATTAATATGTAACAATGTTCTTGAGATGACATAAGGTTTTATTAAAAAAAAATATCTCCGCTCAGACAATGCATTAAAGGTGTGAGATTTGAGTCTGTCAATATTCCAATCTTGAATCAGACCGGTTCTGTTTCCAAAGTCGGAATTTGTAAAATATTACATGGATTGACTGCCTGCAGATTGTGTGCTTTTTGAACAAAATTGAATGTATCTGCAAATATAATTCTGCCAATACAATTTCAACCCATAGAGTAGTGTGTGTGTGTGCATGAGAGAGTGAGAGTGTGTGCATGTGAGTTTGTCTGTGAGTGTGCACAGAAGTGTGTTGTGCATGCTTGGGAAAGTGAGAGTGTGATGGAGTAGGAGGCTGTGTTTGTGAGAGAGTGTTGAGGGCTGTGTGTGTGTGTGTCTGGAGGGGAAGGAATGTGGGGCCTGTCCTGTCATAGTGACATTTTACACTCACTTTCCATCTGCTTTTACTGGCGCTTGTGCTGTTTACCCCCTCACTGTGTTTTTAATCCTTGTGCTGTTTACCCCTCACTGTTTTGATTAATCCTTGTGCTGTTTACCCCTCACTGTTTTTATTAAACCTTGTGCTGTTCCTTGTGACAGTGCAGGAAGGAGAAGATGAGACGATGGATAGATCAGCCATGATCTTAATGAATGACGGAGCAGGCTCACTTGTAGCAACTGGAGTGAATCCAGAGAGGGAGCAGACTTTGCGACCTCAGGTATGTGTCTTGGTTACCCGGGTGAGGAGAGACAGAAGTTCAGGTTGGGACTGTTTTCTGCAGCTTGCCAGAGTCTGAGGACCTTGTACACTTTTATATCATCATGAGGGGCATGGATAGGTAAATAGACGTGGTATTTTCCTTTGGATGGGGCAGTCCAGAACTAGAGAGTAATAAGTTTAGGATCGAGAGTGTGGTGCTGCAGCAAGTCAGGCAGCATCCAAGGAGCAGGAAAACTGACGTTTCGGGGAAACGCCCTTCATCAGGCAAGTGTGTGTGTGTGAGTTTGTGTTTAAGACTGTGCGCTGTGAGTGTGTATTTACATGTGTGCCTGCTTGATAAAGTGTGATTGTGATGGAGGATGAACCTGCGAGAGGGTGTGTGTGTTGAGGGGGTGGTGTATGTGTATGTCTGAGAGAGAGCGTGTGTGTATGAGAGAGGTATGGATATAAGTGAGGGGTTGCATTTTGCTAAAACAAAGGAGGGCAAGACTTGAACAGGTAATGGTAGGGCCCTGGGTCATGTTGTAGAACAGAGACCTGGAGGTGTTCAGGTTCATTGTTCTTGCAAGTTACATCACTGGTAGACGGGGGGGGGGTGAAGAAGGTGTTCAGCACACTTGCCTTCATTGTTCACATGCTGAGTACAGGAGTTGGGACATCATGTTGGAGATGCACACAGAAAGTACATTACTCAGAGGGTGATATGTGCCTGGAACGCATTGCCAGCAGAGGTAGGGACGGTAGATTCATTCAAGGTGTATCCGAGCAGTAGGACAGTCAAAGTTTCGGGCACAAGCCCTTCATCAGGAATGATGCGTGGATGTTCCGAGGGGCATCAGCGTCCTTCTGTGCCAGTTGTCAGACAGGAGCAGCAGGCAATGAGCAAGGCAAGTGGTGTGTTCGCAAGAGGAATGAAGTTCAGAAATGGGAATGTCATCCTGCAGTTAGGGGGTCATTTGAATAAATACAAGGCTGAGTTCATCTGATTTTTGAACAAGAAAGAAGTGGATGTTTATGGAGGAAGCAAGAAAATGGTTTTAAGCCCAGTTTAGAACAGTTCCAGAGTCAGACAACACAGAAACAGACCCTTCAGTCCAACTAAACCGTGCTGACTGTGTTCACAAACTAAACTAGTCCCACCTGTGTGTATTTGGCCCATATCTCTCTGAACCTTTCCTATTCATGTCCTTATCCAAATGTCTTTTAAACCTTGTTACTGTACCTACATCCACCACCGTGTCTGGACATTGATTCCACACACAAACTACTCTCAAAAAAAAAAAGGCGCTACTCCAGTCTTTTGAAAATCTTTCTCCACTCCCCTTCCTCATTTGCTCCCTAATCTTGAAACCCCCATCCTAGGGAAAGGACACCTGCGGTTCACCTCATCTACCCTCCTCAGGATTTTATGAACCTCTTTTAAGGTCACCTCTCAACCTCAAGTGTTCCAGTGAAAAAAGTCCCAGCCCTATCCACCTAGCTGTAGGTATATTCATATCCAGTTATGAATTGTTCAATGCTGGTGCAGACTCAAAAGACCGAATGGTCTAGTCTTGCTCCCAACTCTCTCGCTCTGTGTCCAGGACAGCAAGAGACCCTCAGTCAGAGGAGCAGAAATTCGGCCATTCAGTCCATCAGGTCTAATCACCCCATTCAATCGTGGCTGCTAGGTTTCTCAACCCCATTCTCCCCGTGACCCTCGATCCCCTTGATACTCAAGAACCGATCTGTCTCAGTTTTAAATATCCCCAGTGACCTGGCCTCCACAGCCTTCTATGGAAATAGATTCCACAGATTCACCGCTCTCTGGCTGAAGAAGTTTCTCCTTTCTAAAAGGACTTCCCTTTACTCTAAAGCTGTGCCTCTGGTCTGAGTCTGTCCTACCAATGGAAACATCTTCGCAATGCCCACTCTGTCTGGGCTGTTCAGGATTATGTAGGTTTCATTTAGACCTCCCCCCACCCCCGACACCCACCACCCCTCCCGAGTGTGGGCCTATGAATCAGCATGAACCAGACCCTTCAGGATGAGGTACAGCAGGGATTAGGGTCAGTAAACTGAGAATGGAGGGAGACTGTGTGGGATGGAGATTTTCAGCTTCTAGAGAATGAGAGAGAAAAGTGAGATCGCTATAAATTAGAATTGATTGGATGGGCCAAAGTGTGGTAGATGGAATTAAATGGTGAGAAATGTGAGTTGTTGCATTTGGGTCAAGCAATCCAGGCAGGAGTGACACAGTTAAGGGGAGTGTTGCAGAACAAAGAGACCTTGGAGGGCAGGGTCCATAGTTCCTTGAAAGTGGAGTCTCAGGTAGACAGGATAGTGAATGAGGCATTTGGTAGGATGGCCTTTATTGGTCAGAGAATTGAGTAGATGAGTTGGGAGGTCATGTTGTGGCTGTCCAGGATGTTGGTTTAAGCCAATTTTGGAATACTGCATTCAGTTCTGGTCTCCCTGCTGTAGGAAAGATGTTATGAAACTTTGAAAGGGGTCAGAAAAGATTTGAGCTATAGGGAGAGGCTGAATAGGCCAGGGACATTTTCCATGGAGCATCAGAGGCTGAGGGGTAAACTTATAGACCTTTGTAATGGGCATGGATAGTGGGAGGAAACCTAAGGTCTTTTCCCCAGGGTAGGGGAGTCCAAGAAAACTAGAAGGCATATGTTTGAGGAGAGAGCAGAATGATTTAACTGGGGTCTGAGGGGCAACCTTTTCACACTGAGGGTGGTGCATGTATGGCATGAACTGCCAGAGGAAGTGGTGGAGACTGGCACAATTACAACATTTAAAAGGCATGTGGATGTCAGTCTGTTCTCAGCTCTGCTGGATTTCTGTTCTGGCTTTGACACCCCCCGCCACCTCCCTTTCCACCTTCTGGGACAATAAAACATTCAGTCAATCAAGTCCCAACCCACAATCTCCCAGCCTGTGAACCATCCAGGCACAGGCACAGTGTAGTCACAGCAGGGAATCAAACAAGAAAAATGAAACAACATTAGAAATAAATAGGTGCTCACGTTTAATGTTTATTCATTAGGAAGTAAACCAGAAATAGGGCTCTATTTGTATTTGCAGAATGATATTTGCAAATACATTGTATTTTGCTCAAAAAATACACAACCTGTAAGCAGTCAGTCCATGTAATATTTTGTAAATTCCACTTTGGAAATAGAACCAGTCTGACTCAAGACTGGGACACACAGACAGACTCTGACCTCACACCTTTAATGCATTGTGTGAACTGAAATGTCACATTTTGCGATAAAACCTCGAGTTATCCTGATAAGGTGCCGTGCAGGAAGGTCTGGGATTTACATGTGAGTGATAGCTGCAACCCAGTCTAAAAGATGAAAGACTTGACAATCCAGGTTTGTTCAATATATTATTTCGGTGGCAGGACACTACAATGTTTTTCTATAAGTTGTGTCTTATGATCTTATTCTCCACAACCACCTGAAGGATCAGCGCTCTGAAAGCGAGTGCTTCCAAATAAACCTGTTGAACACTCACCTGGTGGTGTGATGTTTTAACTTTGTCCAGGTTAGGATGGATTGACTATGCCCAGAGATGTGCAGGTTAGGTGCATTAATCAGGGGGTAAACGTAGAGCAGTAGGGGTAGGGGAATAGGTGTGGGTCTGTTACCCTTCAGAGGGTCGGTATGGATTTGTGGGGCTGAGTGGCCTGCTTTTACACTCTGGGGATTCTCTGAAGGGAAGGGATTGGCACAAACTCTTTTTTTTGGCTTCCCAAAATCAGACTTCCTCACCTCTCAGCAGTATCCCAGTGTTGTGAAAGATATTAACTTTCAGGTGGAGTTATCCAAAATTCAGAGAGATGTCAGTCTTGCCGTTTTTGCTTTTCTGCCCCTGGAAGATCCTGAATCAGCACCTTCAGGGGAATGAGTTAGATCAGAGTGAGAACAGAGGGGGAGAGAGAGTGGGATGGTGCTTTCAATTTTGTGGAATGACAAAAGAAAATATTCCGCAGAAAGGACAATTCCTACCCTGCACTGACAGTGATGACTTTTATAATCTCTTTTTACATTTCAGGATCTGAAGATGGAAGTTTCAAAATCAACAGATTATGAAACTTATGCCCAAAACGTCGACTCTCCTGCTCCTCGGATGCTGCCTGACCTGCTGTGCTTTTCTAGCACCGCACTTACTGACTCTGACTCTCCAGCGTCTGCAGTCCTTACTTTGACGTCCATGTCTGACAGTCATTCAATCCATCGGGACCGCAACAGTTTTCAACTATGATTCTGTGAGAAGGAGCAAAGCTTTTTGGTTCCTGTTTGGGTACGTTTTCAGCATCAGTGGGACTGGATGAGAGACCCTACCGTTGCAGTGCACTGAGTGAGGAGCGTGTAACAGCTATACGGTTTGGAAAGAGGAATTCACGGTGGAGAGAAGCCCCACATGCGTTTGTGTGGCGCTGAAGCTTCGGCCATGGAGAAACCCGAGGAATCCCGCCCCGTGGAGAAACCATGGAAGTGTGGCGACTGTGGGAAAGGCTTGTTTCCCGTCTGCTCTGGAGACTCATTGGCGCAGTCACATTGGAGAGAGGCCGTTCCCCTACCCTGACTGTGGGAAGGACTTCAGCGATTCCTCCAACCTCCAGACCCACCAGTGGATCTACATGGGGAAGACGCCCTTAAGCTGCCCCGAGTGCAGGAAGGCCTTTACCCAGGCCACCTCCTTGCTGACCTCCCAGTGGGATCACGTGGCATTGCAGGGGAATTGAAAGAAAGACGGCCGAGTGCCTTTACCAACTGGACTATCAACCCAGTTCCAGTGGCTCCTGAGTTCGATTCCCACCGCGACAGATGGTGGAATTGGAATTTGGTCAGAAATCTGGAGTTCAGAATCTAACGGTGAAACCATTGTCGGTGGGGTGGGGGTGGAAGAAACCCCCATCTGATTCACTCAGTTCTTTTTTAGGGAAGACTTGAGCAGTTATTAGAGCAGTCGTCCCAGCTGCATTCTTTACCCGGTCTGGCCTACACGTGACTCCAGACCCACAGTAGTCTGGTTGACTCTACGCTGCTCATCCAACTTACTTGGATACAGGTTGAAATTGCTGAGTGAGGCAATACATCCTCCAGGTTAAGGCTATATCAAGGATCCAATTACAAAGGGACAACTCAGTGGTGACCAATAATGGAGAAAGTGAGGGGTTGCACTTTGACCTTGAGCTGTTTTTAAAACATTGCTACTTTTTCTACACCTTTCTGCTGGGAGATTCTGAAGCTGTAACAAAGTTGGGTCACAATAAAGATTACCTGAACTTCACACTGAGCTCAGACTCTCAATGACAGCTTTAAACTGCAACAGGTTTTTGGTTTAAAACTGCTGATTTCTTACAGGAGAAAGTGAGAACTGCAGATGCTGGAGATCAGGATCAAGATTAGAGTGGTGCTGGCAAAGCACTGCAGGTCAGGCAGCGTCCGAGGAGCAGGAAAATCGACATTTCGGGTTTGCTCCAGACTGCAACCTCCTTACTCTGTCAACCATCTGTGAGTAGGGTACTCTCTTCACAACTCCTTTTCCATTTTTTTCATTCTGGGCTTCAATTTATGACTTGCAGCAACTGAAAGGAAAGAGAATGATTCCATGGAATGGACAGATCGGGAAAAGTTTGTTTATAAACAGTGTTTCATGTATTGAGTGAATATAAAGAGGAAGTGGTGGATGCACGTTCAGATGCAACGTTTAAAAGACATGTGAATAAATACATGAATAGGGAAGGTGTGGAGGTATATGGGCCAAACACTGGCAAGTGGCACTAGTTTAGTTTGAGAACATAGTCAGCATGGAATAGTTGGACTGAAGGGTCCGTTTCTGTGCTGTCTGACCGTAACCCTTCGATTGGGACAACATCTGTCATGGTCTTAAAACCATTTTCTTGCCTTGCACTTTAAATGTGGTTCCTGTACCTGCATCCAACACATAAACCACAAAAAAACCCCTCATGCACACAACATAAAAATCCACACTTTATTGTTCAAAAATCAGATGAACTCAGCCTTGAATAAATTCAATGACCCCCTAACTGCAGGAAGACATCCCCAGTTCTAATCTCAGTTCAGCCTGCTAATATACCACTTGCCTTGCTGCACCTGTCTGACAACTGGCATTGACTGATGTAGAAGGATGCTGCTAATCAAAGCACTGATCACAGGCTGGTCTGGTTTCAGGACCTGATTTCTCTATCCTCTGTTGATCTCCCTGTTCCCACAGACTAAGATGTCGGTCTGTTCTCAGCTCTGCTGGATTTCTACTGAAGCTTTGACCCCGCCTTTTATAACTTCTGGAACGATAAAATATTCAATCAAGACCCAAGCCACAATCTCCCAGCCTGTCAACTATCCTAATACAAGGTGTAGTCATAGCAGGGAATCAAACAAGAAAAATGAAACAAAATCATAAATAAATAGGTGCACGTGCTTAAGTTTTGCTCATGAGGAAGTAAACCAGAAATAGGGGACTCCCAGGAATCTTAGTGAAGGTTTACAGGTTTGTGAAGGTTTGTAGCTCAGGTTGAGGTTTAGGGTGTAGGTTTGCTCGCTGAGCTGTAGGTTTGATATCCAGTCGTTTCATTACCTGGCTAGGTAACATCATCAGTGGTGACCTCCAAATGAAGCGAAGCTGTTGTCTCCTGCTTTCTATTTATATGTTTGTCCTGGATGGGGTTCCTGGGGTTTGTGGTGATGTCATTTCCTGTTCATTTTCTGAGGGGTTGATAGATGGTATCGAGATCTGTGTGTGTGTTTATGGCGTTGTGGTTGGAGTGCCAGGCCTCTCGGAATTCTTTGGCATGTCTTTGCTTAGTCTGTCCCAGGATAGATGTTGTCCCAATCGAAGTGGTGGTTTTTTTTCATCCACATGAAGGGTTACGAGGCATAGAGGGTCATGTCTTTTTGTGGCTAGCTGGTGTTCGTGTATCCTGGTGACTAACTTTCTTCCTGTTTGTCCTACGTAGTGTTTGTGGCAGTCCTTGCAAACCCCCGGAGTATGGGTCTGGGTGGTATACGCTTCGATGGGTCGGTGTGAACATGTTGGGCCGAAGGGCCTGTTTCCACACTGCAAGTAATCTAATCTAATCTAAAAAGATTTACAAGGATGTTGCCAAGACTGGAGGATTTAAGCTATAGGGAGAGACAGAACAGGCTGGGGCTGTTTTCCCTGGAGCGTTTTCCCTGGCTGAGGGGTGACCTTAGAGGTTTATAAAATCATGAGGGGCATGGATAGGATAGATAGACAAAGTCTTTTCCATGGGATGGGAGAGTCCAGAACTAGAGGTCATAGGTTTAGGGTGAGAGGGGAAAGATATGAAAGAGACCTAAGGGGAAACCTTTTCATTTAGAGGGTGGTACGTGTATGGAATGAGCTGCCAGAAGAAGTGGTGAAGGCTGGTACAATTGCAACATTTAAAAGGCAACTGGGGGGATATGGGCCCCGTGCTGGCAGGTGGACTAGATTGGGTTGGGATATCTGGTCGGCATATACGAGTTGTCCAGGTTCAGGTGGATTGACAGTACTAAAATACCCATAGTGCCCAGGGATGTGCAGGTTAGGTGCATTAGTCAGGGGTAAATGTTGAGCAATAGGGGTAAGGGGAATTGCGCGGTGGGTTACCCTTTGGAGGATCGGTGTGTAGTCTTTGGGTCGAGTGGCCTGCTTCCACACTGTGGGGAGTCTCTGAAGGGGAAGGGATTTTTGTAAACTGTGCAAGGCAATGCAGGCGTAGTGCGGGGGCCTGCTGTTGGCCTTGCCCTGCCCCTTGCTCCTCCCCGTGTTGTTGAGCTGTCTAAAAAACAGCTACTCTTTCTCTGCCCTTTTGCTGGGGGCATCTGAAGCTGTAACAATGTTGGGCCACAATAAAGGTAACCAGAACGTACTGCTGGGCTCAGGCTCTCATTGAAAGCTCCAAGCGGTTTTTGTTTTAAAGCTGCTCATTTCTTGCAGCCTCCTGCACTAAGTTTCCAATGTCGTGTATCAGATGGAACAGTGAATGAGTAGCTGGTTTCATGAGAAATTATAAACTTTTCAGGAGTGCAGGCACTGCATCGTTTCATTGGCAGTTTACTGGCAGCATCGGGAGGTATGGGCTGTGTTCATTAGAAAGGAGGTGGAGGTGCTGCTGTTGGACTAGGTGGGACAAGGTTTAAAAATCACAACACCGGGTTATAGTCCAACACTTTTATTTGGAAGCACTAGCTTTCGGAGTGCTGCTCCTTCATCGGGTAGATGTGGAGCAGGATCATAAGACACAGAGTTCAGAGCAAAAGGTCACAGTGTCATGCAACTGATATGATATATTGACAAATGTAGATTGATGTTAAGCATTCAGCACACTTACCTTAATTGTTCACACCATTGAATAAAGGAGTTGGGACATCATGTTGAAGTTGTACAGGATGTTGGAGAAGTCACTTGTAGAGTACTGAGAAGGCTTCTGGTGGCCCTGTAATAGGAAGAATACTATTACAGAGGGTTCAGTAAAGATTTACCAGGATGTTGCCAGGACTGGAGGGTTTGAGTTGTAAGGAGAAGCCGAGACTGTCTTCACTGGAGCACAGGAGGTTGAGGGGTGACCTCATTAAGATTGATATAATCATGAGGGCTCTATGTAACATGAACATCAAATAGCGAGGAGTCTGCACGGTTATGTCAAGTGAGTGGGGGGGAAGTTGTGGCATTTGGACACTTCACATCCATCAGAAACAGCATCTCCATACAGCATACTGTGCATGTCAGGTGGGGTGCCAGAAGACTGGAGGTTGGCTAACTTGGTGCCACTGTTTAAGAAGGGTGGTAAGGACAAGCCAGGGAACAATAGACCAGTGTGCCTGACATCAGTGGTGGGCACATTCCTGGAGGGAATCCTGAGGGACAGGACTCTACCTTCATCTAGGTGGATGGGCTGGGACTTTTTCACTGGAGCATTGGAAGTGGAGATGTGACCTCATCAACGTTTATAAAATCATGAGGGGAGAGATGAGGTGAACGAAGGGTGTCCTTCCCCTAGGGTTGGGGTTTCAAGATTAGGGAGCAAATTTTGACGGTGACAGGAGAAAGAGATTTTAAAAGAAGGGCACAATTTTTTTTACACAGAGTGGAACCACGTGAGGACTAAATGTCTAGAGGAAGTGGTGGATGCAGGTACAGTAACGTCATGAGTAGGAAAGGTTTGGAGGGATATGGGCCGAAACATTGGCAGGTGGGACTGGGTTAGTTTGAGAACATAGTCAGCATTAACTAGTTGGACTGAAGGGTGTGTTTCTCTGCTGTCTGACTCTGGAACTGTCTTAAAACTGGATACTGGTATTAAAACCATTTTCTTGCCTTCCCCCACAAGCATCCACATCAAAATCATGTGAACTCAGCCTTGAATATATTCAATGACCCCCTAACTGCTGGAAGACATTCCCACTTCTGAACTCAATTCCTCTTGCTAATACACCACTTGCCTTGCTCATTGCCTGCTGCTCCTGTCTGACAACTGGCACAGAAGGACACTGATGCCCCTCTGAACATCCACGCATCATTCCTGATGAACAGCTTGTGCCCAAAACTTCGACTGACCTACTGCTCGGATGCACTTGAATGAATCTACTGTCCCTTCCTCTGCTGGCAATGTGTTCCATGCCCCTTCCCACGCCCCTTCTGACAAATTGGAGGAACAAAACCTCATCTTGTCTGAACAGTCCACAGCCCGGAGGACTCGACACTGAGTTCTCCAATTTCAAATAATCTCCCATGCCATCCCCCAACTCACTTCCCAGCCCCTTCCACTCTTCCCTGCCAACTAGATTCCTTCCTCCCATTCAACAACCAGGTTATGGGGGTAAGGCAGGAACAGGATACTGATTGAGGATGATCAGCTATGATCATAATGAGTGGTGGTGCTGGCTCGAAGGGCAGAAGAGCTGACTCCTGCATCTATTGTCTATTGTACCCTCCACTTGGCTTCACCTATCGTCACTTCATCACCCTGCCCCCAGCACACCCTTGTTCCACAGCTCTCCCTATACCCACCCCCAATCCTGAACAAGGGTTACACCAGATACCTCAACTTCTCCATCTCCTGATACTGCCTGGCTTGCTGCGTTCTTCCAGTCTCCTGCCTGTCTATTTTGCCAATTGAGACAAAGGCTTGGACTAACTTTTCCAGAGTCTGTCCCCTCGCTGGATTCACTCCCATTCCTTTCAGTACCTCCAAGTCAACAATTGAACCCCAGAATGAAACTTAAATGGAAAAGGTGGTGAGAAAACAGAATGCTGTACTCACAGATGTTGGACAGAGGAAGGAAGCTGCAGTCTGAGTGAAGCTCAACCGTCATTGAGAGAGAGGAGGGGCAGGAACTTCAGACCTCATGACTAATAGGGGAGCTCCGAATGGCAGGAGGACAAGTCTCCTTCCGGTCCTCCAGT
This sequence comes from Hemiscyllium ocellatum, assembly GCF_020745735.1. Classification (NCBI taxonomy): domain Eukaryota; kingdom Metazoa; phylum Chordata; class Chondrichthyes; order Orectolobiformes; family Hemiscylliidae; genus Hemiscyllium; species Hemiscyllium ocellatum. Next base: position 43,777 of record NW_026868286.1, read on the forward strand.
GATCCTTATTTGTCCATCATAAGTCGGTTTTGCCCCTTTTCAGCCGACAATGTGGAACACGCCCAATGTTCTGGTGACATTGGCAAACAGGTGCCCTGCTTGTTGACACCGAGGAGTGTACACAGTATGCTCTGCAGCAATGCTGGTGTTATTGACAGATTTGAAGTTTCTAAATGTCTATCGGAGATCCAAAAGGGCAGAGCGATATTTTTTTTCCCCCATGTGGCTCGATATTTGATTGCTTTTCCACTTGTCTGGCTGCTCAATGTTTTTAAGTCTTTTCCTCCGTGTTGGGGTGACCTTCACAACTAGAGGACATAGGTTTAGGGTGAGGCCACAAAGATATAAAAGGTACCTGAAGGGCAATGTTTCCATGAAGAAGGGTGGTGCAGATATGGAATGAGCTGCCAGAGGAAGTGGTGGAGGCCGGTATAATTACAGCCTTTAAAAGGTATCTGGATGGGTATATGAATAGGAATGGTTTAGAGGGATATAGTGCTGGCAAAGGGGACTAGATTAATGTAGGATATCTGATTGGCGTGGTCAGATTGGACTGAAGGGGTATGTTTCCGTGCTGTACATCTCTATGACTAAATAATAAAGTCACCTTTTCCAATGAACAAACTATCTCCATGTTAACAAGGCTTAGTGCACAACCTGCTTTACTAACCATTCTCAACAGGTCCTGCCCCTTCAATGACTGAGGAACATGTACATGCTGGTGCATAGTATCCTTCACTAGTATTTACACACTACCCTCAGCAATTGTTCAAGTAACAGCAAAGAGTAAACAGCACAAGGATTAAACACACAGTGAGGGGTAAACAGCACAAGGATTAAACACACAGTGAGGGGTAAACAGCACAAGGATTAAACACACAGTGAGGGGTAAACAGCACAAGCGCCAGTAAAAGCAGATGGAAAGTGAGTGTAAAATGTGACTATGACAGGACAGGCCCCACATTCCTTCCCCTCCGTCCCCCCCACAACCTGCCTCACCTTTCACCTCCCGGGCCCAGTACCTTCCAGGTGGCCCCATAGTTGACACAGGGGCCGCCCCACGACCAGTAGAACTCCACCACCCAGGCGCCCGACCAGTTCCCAAGCAGGTCCTTAACCCCATCCGCCTCCAGAATGTTCACCGGCTCCTGGCTGCTGTACAGCCGGCCGGTGTGGCCGTGACACAGCAGCTGCGCCAGGAAGGCGGCGGCGGCGGCCAGTGCCGGGTGTCTGCCCCGGGCCGCACGGCGCCATTTTCCTAACGGCCGCCCTCCCGCCGCTTCCTCGCTCGAGCGACTTCTCCTCCCAACCGCCTTCGCCCCCGCGTGACGTCTGCACGGGGGGATGGGCGGGGCCGGGGGAGCCTCACCGTCACCAAGCAACAGGCACCTCGCGCTACAACTGCTCATTCACAAAAACAAACTCTCCTGTCTCGCTCTGCAGCTGCAGGGGGGGACACTGCCACGTTTCGAGGAGCCCTGTCTACATTGGGAAAGCTCACCGCTCCATTTAAACACATATTCCCACATCTAACGGAACGGCCTCATATCTAAAGGGGGAAATCTGCATTTTAAAGGGACATGGACATTTTAACGGGTCTTTCTGCAAATACTGAGATGTAAATGTACGAGATTATATTTCAAAGGGATGTGGGCACATTCAAAGGGATAGCTTAATATGTAAAGTGACGCAGTTATATCTAAATGAATCTACATTTCGAAGAGACGTTGCCCTGTTTATAAGTAGAGACAATAGGTGTGAATTCTGTCTGTGTCCCAATGTTGAGTCAGACTGACATTTTTCTTAGAAAAGCTCTGCACTTAAATTACATTCTTGTGAAGGTAATTTATAGATTAGAGTGTAGGTTAGGGAGAATTGGCCGTGCTAAGTTACCCATAGTGACCAGGGATGTACAGGTTAGGGTGGATTGGCCATGGGAAATACAGAGTAGGGGTTGGGTATGGGATCCTGTTCAGAGGGCCAGAGTGAGATAGATGGGCTGAATGGCCTGCTTCCACATTGTCGGAATTCGAGACCCTCCCCACAAAGAGGCATTTATCTGCATCTATCCTGTCAAGCCCCTTTCAGAATTCTACTGCTTTCAAAAGAGGTACACAGCACAGAAACAGACATGATGTCCCAACCCCGAGACTCAGTGGTGTGAACAATGAAGGCGAGGTTGCGAGATGCCCCCTTAACCACACACAGAATTCACACCTATTGTCTCTACTAATAAACAGGGCAACGTCTCTTCGAAATGCAGATTCATTTAGATACAACTGCGTCACTTTACATATTAAGATATCCCTTTGAATGTGCCACATCCCTTTGAAATGTAATCTCGTCCATTTACATCTCTGTATTTACGGAAATACCCGTTAAAATGTCCATGTCCCTTTAAAATGCAGATTTCCCCCTTTAGATATGAGGCCGTTCCGTTAGATGTGGGAATATCTGTTTAAATGGAGCGGTGAGCTTTCCCAATGTAGACAGGGCTCCTCGAAACGTGGCAGTGTCCCCCCCCCCCCTGCAGCTGCAGAGCGAGACAGGAGAGTTTGTTTTTGTGAATGAGCAGTTGTAGCGCGAGGTGGCTGTTGCTTGGTGACTGTGAGGCTCCCCCGGCCCCGCCCATCCCCCCGTGCAGACGTCACGCGGGGGCGAAGGCGGTTGGGAGGAGAAGTCGCTCGAGCGAGGAAGCGGCGGGAGGGCGGCCGTTAGGAAAATGGCGCCGTGCGGCCCGGGGCAGACACCGGTATTTTACACTCACTTTCCATCTGCTTTTACTGGCGCTTGTGCTGTTTACCCCTCACTGTGTTTTTAATCCTTGTGCTGTTTACCCCTCACTGTGTGTTTAATCCTTGTGCTGTTTACCCCTCACTGTGTGTTTAATCCTTGTGCTGTTTACCCCTCACTGTGTGTTAATCCTTGTGCTGTTTACCCCTCACTGTGGTTTTTAATCCTTGTGCTGTTTACCCCTTTGCTGTTACTTGTGCAATTGCTGAGGGTAGTGTGTAAATACTAGTGAAGGATACTATGCACCAACATGTATATGTTCCTCAGTCATTGAAGGGGCAGGACCTGTTGAGAATGGTTTGTGAAGCAGGTTGTGCACTAAGCCTTGTTAACATGGAGATGGTTTGGTACTTGAAAATATATACTTTTTATTATTTAGAGTCTCACAGTTGTACAGCATGGGAACACATTCACTTGGTGCAACCTGTCCATGCCAACCAGATATCCTAAATTCATGTAGTCCCATTTGCCAGCACTTGGCTCATATCCCTCCAAACCCTTTATATTCATATATCTATCCAGATGCCTTTTAAATGCTGTAATTATACCAACCTCCACTACTTCCTCTCGCAGCTCATTTCATACATGCACCACCCTCTGCATGGAAAAGTTGCCCCTGCGGTACCTTTTATATCCTTCTGCTCTCACCCTAAACCTATGCCCTCTAGTTGTGAACCTCACCCCTACTCTGGGGAAAAGACATTTTAAAAAAAGTTGAGCAGCCAGCTATAAAATGTTGAGCCTCATAGGGGAAAAAAAAACTGTGGCTCTACCCTTTATTTCTCCTCTTGGCATTTGAACACTTAACATCTGTCAAGAACACCACCATCGCCACAAGAGCACATTGCGACTGCTCCTCGGTGTGAACAACAGTGCACCTGCTCGCTCATGTCGCCAATACATTGTCCATGCTCCTCGCTGTCAGCTTATCTCTGTTCCTGAAGGTTTTCACTTTATTCTTAAAGCTGTGTCCTCTGGTTCTCGTCTCTCCGACCAATGGAAACATCTTCCCAATGTCATTGCACTGTGGGGATGAAGTCCTACCTTGTCCTGTCATTTCTGCTGGTGGGTGACACGAGGCCTCCAGGTTAGAGGGAGTAGCTTTCAGACAGAGATGAGGAACTGCTTTTCCCAGAGGGTCGTGAATCTATGGAATAGTCTAGATTAGAGTGGTGCTGGAAAAGCACAGCAGGTCAGGCAGCATCCAGAGCACAGGAAGATCGATGTTTCGGGCAAAAGCCCTTCATCAAAATCTATGGAATACTCTGGCCAAGGAAGCAATAGAGGCAGCTTCATTAAGTATATTCAAGACACAGTTGGGTGGGATTTGGCCTGGTAGGGGAATTAAGGGGTTCCTTGTGGCAGTGCAGGGAGAAGGAGATGAGATGATGGATAGATCAGCCATGATCTTAATGAATGCTGGAGCAGGCTCACTTGCATCAACTGGAATGAATCCAGAGAGGGAGCAGACTTTACCACCTCAGGTATGTGTCTTGGTGACCCGGGTGAGGAGAGACAGAAGTTCAGGTTGGGACTGTTTTCCGCAGCTTGCCAGAGTCTGAGGAGTGACCTTATATGCTTTTATATCATCATGAAGGGCATGGATAGGGTAAATAGACGTGATATTTTCCTTTGGATGGGGCAGTCCAGAACTAGAGGGTAATAGGTTTAGGATTGAGTGTGTGGTACTGCAGCAAATCAGGCAGCATCCAAGGAGCAGGAAGATTGACGTTCCGGGGAAATGCCCTTCATCAGGGAAGTGTGTGTGAGAGCATGTGTGCCTGCTTGATAAAGTGAGATTGTGATGGAGTATGAACCTGCGAGAGGGTGTGTGTGTTGAGAGGTTGGTGTATGTGTATGTCTGAGAGAGCGCGTGTGTGCATGAGAGGGGTACGGATATCAGTGAGGGGTTGCATTTTGCTAAAATAAAGGAGGGCAAGACTTGAACAGGTAATGGTAGGGCCCTGAGTCGTGTTGTGGAACAAAGACCTGGAGGTGTTGAGGTTCATTGTTCGTGGCAGTTACATCACTGGTAGATAGAGGGGAGGTGAAGAAGGTGTTCGGCACACTTGCCTTCATTGTTCACATGCTGAGTACAGGTGTTGGGACATCATGTTGGAGATGCACACAGAAAGTACATTATTCAGACGGTGATAAGTGTCTGGAACGCATTGCCATCAGAGGTAGTAGAGGCAGGGATGGTAGATTCATTTAAGGTGCATCTGGGCAGATGCATGAGTCATTGGAGAGCAGATGGATACAGATTAAGGAATTGTGCGATAGGTTTAGACAGGGGATTTGGATCAGCTCAGGTTTGGAGGGCTGTAGGGCCTATTGCTGGGTTGTAAATTTTCTTTGTTCTATGTTGAGGTTGTACAGGATGTTGGTGAGGCCATTTTTCTGGAGTACTGAGTACACCTGTGGTCGCCCTGTAATAGGAAGAATAGTATTAGCGGCCGGACCAATGAGGAGCACTGGAACACCGGAGAATGTCTGGTCCTCCTACCATTCAGAGCAGCCCTATTGTCTGAATCCGAGACGTCGATTTTCCTGCTCTTCGGATGCTGCCTGACCAGCTGTGCTTTTCCAGCACGACTTCAATCTTGACCCATGAGCTTCTGAAGCTGCTGCTGCTCCTCCCTCTTTGAATGAAGATTGAGATTCATCCAAGACTGTAATTTCCTTCGTCTGTCCAACAGCACACACTTCTCTCACTCCCTTTTCTATTTCTTTTATTTTCTTGCTGGGATCCAATTGTTGACTTGCAGCAACTGAAAAGAAAGGGAGTGAATCCAGAAAGAGGCCAGACTCTGGAAAAGCTGGTCCAGGTCTGTGCCTCAAACATGTGGCAAGTGCAGTACCACAGTGTGAAGTTATAGTCTTTGCTGTGGAAAAAAAAAGCAGAAATGAGGTGTATTGTTTAAATGGTGATATATTGGGAAGTGGAGAAAGTGAGGACTGCTCATGCTGGAGATCAGAGTCAAAAAGTGCAGTGCTGGAAAAGCACAGCAGGTCAGGCAGCATCCAAGGAGTAGGAAAGTTGACCTATCGGCACAAGCCCTTCATCTGGAATGATGTGGTTTAGGGTGAGAGGGGAAAGATATAAAAGAGACCTAAGGGGCAGTCTTTTCACACACAGGGTGGTACATGTATGGAACAGCCAGACAGAATGCAAAAGGAATAAAATCTTAAGCCACAGGAAAAAATATGATTCTATCCTTTTTTTCCGATTTGCATTTGGATGCTTAAAAACGTCAGTAATAACGGCATCTCCGCAGAGCATACTGCGCATGCTCCTCGGTGTCAGTAAGGCATAACGCATATTTGCCGGTGTCAGCAAATCACTGCGCATGCTTCTTGCTGTCCGTCGAAAAGGCGCGCGAACTACTTTTGACGAACCAATAGAATGCCAAGGAGGACCAGAAGAAGACCGGTCCTCCTGCCAATCAGAACCCCCCCATGGTGTTTGAATGCGGAAGGTGCACCATGAGTTTCTGAACCTGCTGCTGATTCTCTGCCTCTGAATGAAGATTCACCTTCACGCCGGGCTGCAACTTCCCTCCTTTGTCCCACTTCTGTGAGTACGGCGCTCTCTTTTGCCACTGCCATTTTCCATTTATTTTTAATGCTGGGCTCAAGGGCCGTGGGTTTTACTCCCACAATCCAAAGATGTGGGCGGCACGGTGGCACAGTGGTTAGCACTGCTGCCTCACAGCGCCTGAGACCCGGGTTCAATTCCCGACTCAGGCGACTGACTGTGTGGAGTTTGCACGTTCTCCCCGTGTCAGCGTGGGTTTCCTCCGGGTGCTCCGGTTTCCTCCCACAGTCCAAAGATGTGCGGGTCAGGTGAATTGGCCATGCTAAATTGCCCATAGTGTTAGGTAAGGGGTAAATGTAGAGGTATGGGTGGGTTTCGCTTCGGCGGGTCGGTGTGGACTTGTTGGGCCGAAGGGCCTGTTTCCACACTGTAAATCTAATCTAATCTAATCAATGTGCAGGTTAGGTGAATTCCCCATTGTAATCAGGGATGTGTAGGTTAGGTGCATTACTCAGAAGTAAGTGTAGAGTCATAGGGGAATGGGTCTGAATGGGTTGCTCTTCGGAGAGTTGGTTGGACTGGTTGGTCTGAAAGGCCTCTTCCCACACTGCAGGGATTCTATAAATTATTGACTTGTAGCGACTGAAAGGAAAAGTTTTTTTTTTCCCCAGGAAATCCATTGTAGCATTTAATTATGATCCATTAAAAGCAATATCCAGTCTCATCTGAGGGAGGAACTGACTCAACAAGCGAAATAACTTTTCAGTCTGCTCTTTAGATGTGACATCCTCTCCCTCTCTCTGACGCAACAGGATTACCAGAGCTGGAAGTACCACTCTCGGAATACAGTTGCTGATCGACAGTTTACTTCGACTGCTTAACATAAGGATTTAAAAGCTGCTAGCCCGATCTCGCGCAAAGCACAAAAAACAAACTGTTCACCCGTGCCTGCACAGAGGAGAAATTTCACTTGGAATAGATCACAAAATAAGAACTGTTACCAGTCCCACAACTCATGTGTTTCCCATGGACAAAGTTAAAAATCGCACAACACCAGGCTATAATCCAACAGGTTTGTTTGGAAGCACTAGCTTTCGGAGCGCCGCTCCTTCATCAGGTGGCTGTGGAGAATGAGATCATGATCACAATTTATATCGAAAGGAGTCTAGTGTCATGGAAATGTGACACATCAAACAATTTTAGATTAAATCTTTCACCTTTAGAATGGGTTTCTGTTCTTTGGAATGTTAATCCCAGAACTTGTTTTTTGTTACCTACTCAAGAATGTCATTCAAATGCAGAGCTTTTCTGACAATAAGTGTGAATTCTGACTGCACCCGAATGTTGAGTCAGATTGACGTTTTGCTTAGAGAAAAACTCTACATTTAAATGTCATTTTTGAGAAGGTAATTTATAGATTAGGGTGTAGAGGTTCGGGTGGATTGGCTGTGGTAAATTACCCATAGTGACCCTAGATGTGCAATTTAGGGTTGATGGGCCATGGGATGGATGTGGGCGAGATGCTCTTCGAGGGGCTAGCATGGAATAAATGGGCTGAATGGCCTGCTCCCACATTGTTGGCATTCTATGACTCACCCCACAAAGGAGCATTTTATCTGCATCAATCCTGTCAAGCCCCTTTCAGAATTCTACTGGTTTCAATAAGGCCACTTCAATAAGATCCCATTTGTCTGCGTTTGGCCCATGTCCCTCTAAACCTTCCTATTCATGTACTCATCCAAATGTCATTTAAAATTTGTAACTTCATCTGCATCTACCACATCCTCATCCAACTTCATTCCACGTGTAAACTGCCTTCTGTCAAAACATTGCCGCTCAGGTTCCTTTTAAATCTCTCTCCTCTCACTTTAAAGAAATGTGCCCCCTAGTCTTGACCTCCCCTACGCTAAGGAAGAGCCCTTACCTCCACTCCCCATGATTTTATCAATCTCAATGATGGCACCCCTCAATTTCCTGTGCTCCAGTGAATAAAGTCCCAGCTTCTCCTGATAACTCAAACCCTCCCTCAAGTCTTGGCAACATCCTGGTAAATCTTTACTCAACCCTCTCGAATAGAATTCTCACACTCTGCACTCCTGAAACATTTACAATTTCTAACGATATTGGCTGCTCATTCACTGATCCAACTGATAAGCGACATGGGAAGCTTAGTGCAGGAGGCTGAAAGAAATGAGTAGCTTTAAAAGCAAAACCTCTTGGAGCTCAAAGCCTTCAATGAGAGTCTGAGCTCGGCGTTAAGTTCACTTCACCTTTATTGTGACCCAACTTTGTTAAAGCTTCAAATCCCCCTCAGCAAAAAGGTAGAGAAAAAGTAGCTGCTTTTTAAACAGCTCAAGATCAAAGCACACTCACTCACGCTTATACGCCCACCCAACCTCACTGTCTTCACTATTGGTCAGCATCGAGATGTCCCTTTCTAATTGGATCCTTGGTACAGCCGGAACCCGGAGGAAGCATTGCCTCACTCAGCAATTTCAACCCATACCCTGTATAGCGCCATCTGCTGCAGCGGGATTCAAACCCGGGAGTCCCGGGAGCTGGGCTGATTGTCATTATTCACTGGACTTTCAGCCTTCACTCCTTCAATCCCCCTGCGATGGTATGTGAACTCGCTGGTGCCTCCGGAGGTGGGAGGAGCTGATGAAGGCCTTCCCACACTTGGGGCAGGGGAATGGCCTCTCACCAGTGTGGACCCGCTGGTGGGTCAGCCTGTCGGAGGAATTGCTGAAGGCCTTCCCGCACTCGGGACAGCTGAAGGGCCTCTCCCCCGTGTGGACCCTCCAGTGAGTCAGCAGGGCGGAGGAATTGCTGAAGGCCTTCCTGCACTCGGGGCAGCTGAAGGGCCTCTCTCCTGTGTGGACCCGCTGGTGGTTCAGCAAGGCGGAGGAATTGCTGAAGGCCTTCCTGCACTCGGGGCAGCTGAAGGGCCTCTCCCCTGTGTGGACCCGCTGGTGCCTCAGCAGGTTGGGGGAATTGCTGAAGGCCTTCCCGCACTCGAGGCAGCTGAAGGGCCTCTCCCCCGTGTGGACCCGCTGGTGGCTCAGCAGGGAAGAGGAATTGCTGAAGGCCTTCCTGCACTCGGGGCAGCTGAATGGCCTCTCCCCCGTGTGGATCCGCTGGTGCCTCAGCAGAGCGGAGGAATTGCTGAAGGCCTTCCTGCACTCTGGGCACCTGAACGGCCTCTCCCCCGTGTGGACACACTGGTGGTTTAGCAGTCCAGAGACCTGGATAAAGGCCTTCCTGCACTCGGGGCAGCTGAAGGGCCTCTCCCCAGTGTGGGCCCGCTGGTGCCTCAGCAGAGAGGAGGAATTGCTGAAGCCCTTCCTGCACTCGGGACAGCTGAAGGACCTCTCCCCTGTGTGGACCCACTGGTGGTTTTGCAGTCCAGAGACCTGGGTAAAGGCCTTCCCGCACTCGGGGCAGCTGTAGGGCGTCTCCCGCGTGTGGATCCGCTGGTGGGTCAGCAGGGTGGAGGAATATCTGAAGGCCTCCCCACAGACTGGGCAGGTGAATAGCCTCTGCCCGGTGTGACTACGCCGATGAATCTCCAGGGAAGATGGGAAACGGAAGCCTTTCCCGCAGTCACCACACTTCCATGGTTTCTCCAAGAGGTGGGATTCCTCGCGTTTCTCCATGGCCGAAGTGTGGAGCCACTCCCTGCTGTGAATTCCTCTTTCCAGGCCGTATAGTTATTTTAGGCTCCACACTCAGTGCACTGCAATGGTAGGCTCTCTCATCCAGTCCCGCTGATGCTGAAAACGTACTTAGACAGGAACCAAAAAGCTTTGCTCCTTCTCACAGAATCATAGATGAAAACCGTTGCGGTCCCAATGGATTGAGTGACTGTCAGACATTGACGTCAAAGTGAGGACTGCAGACACTGGAGAGTCAGTATTGAAAAGTGTGGCGCTGGAAAAGCACAGCAGGTGAGGCTGCATCCGAGAAGTAGGAGAGTCAACGTTTCGGGCTTAAGCCCTTCATCTGTTGATGTTGAAACTTCCGCCTTCAGATTTTCAAATACAGTAGCGCCTCGACTTATGAACTTAATCCGAAAAGTTCGCGAACTGAATCAACTTTTCCCATTGTTCGGATAGCGTAAGAATGGTTGGACGGCTGTTCACAGCGCACACGCCAAAGACGAACTGAATGAGATCACGCGGGGCCCGAGAGCTTTTGTGTTCGTACCTTGAATTTCGTACGTACGTTCAAGCAAGATTTTACGTACGCTCCTGTTCGTAAACCGATTTGTACATGAACGGGTTTGTTCGTGTGTCGAGGCGCTACTGTGCTCTGTAAAAAGAGATTACAAAGGTCATTAGTGCAGGGTAGAAATTCAGAACAAGCAATTCTACTTTCTGTGGAATATTCTTTTCTTTTGTTATTCCACAAAATTGAAAGCACCATCCCACTCTCTCTTCCCCTCTGTTCTCACTCGGCTCGAACTAATTCTCCTGAAGGTGCTGATTCAGGATCTTACGGGACAGAAAAGCAAAAACATCAAGACTGCCGTCTCTCTGAACTTTGGATACCTCCGCCTGAAAGCTAATATCTTTCACAACACTGGGATACTGCTGAGAGTAAGTAGGTCTGATTTTGGGAAGCAAAAAGAAAGTGTCAATTCAGGGTGAACCTGCCACGCAGCTTCTTGAGGAAGGACCAGACGCAAAATGGTTAACGACCCCAGGAAGGTGGGAGCAAAATGAGACGTCAAGGCATTAACATTGAAAGTAGAGAGAAAGTGAACCTCCTGACTCTGGCAAACGCCAGAGTCATAGAGATACATAGCACAGAAACAGACCCTTCTGTCCAACACAATTGTACTGACCAGATATCCCAAATTAATCTAGTCCCATTTGCTGGCATGTGGCCCATAGCTGGGATCATCCCCACCCCCTGTCCTGAGACCTTGATGCCTCCAAGCTGACCCTCAAAGGTTTTGTTTGTCCTCCATTCTTTCCCAGTTGTCTTTTGTAGGTTTTGAAAACTTTCCCAATCCTCTGAGTATAGGATTTGGGAAGTTATGTTGTGGCTGTACAGGACATTGGTTAGGCCACATTTGGAATATTGTGTGCAATTCTGGTTTCCTTACTATCAGTAAGATGTTGTGAAACTTGAAAGGGTTCAGAAAAATTTACAAGGATGTTGCCAGGGTTGGAGGATTTGTTCTATTTGGAGGCTAGGGCTGTTTTCCCTGGAGCGTTGGAGACTAAGGAGTAACCTTATAGAGGTTTACAAAATTATGAAGGGCATGAATAGGATAAATAGCCAAGGTCTTTTCCCAGGAGGGGTGGGTCCAGAACTAGAGGGCATAGGTTTAGGGTGAGTGGGGAAAGATACAGAAGAGATCTGAGGAGCAACCTTTTCACACTGAGGGTGGTACATGTTTGGAATGAGTTGTCGGAGGTGGAGGTGAGTACAATTGCAATATTTAAAAGGCATCTGGATGGGTATATGAATGGGAAGGATTTTGAGGGATGTGGGCCAGGTGCTGACAGGTGGGACCAGATTGTTGGTCCCACCATGGATGAGTTGGACCAAAGGGTCTGTTTCCATGTTGTATATCTCTATGACAGGTTGGACTAAAGGGTCTGTTTCTGTGCTGTATGACTCTGGAACCATTCTATACTGGTCTTAAACCATGTTCTCGCCTTCCCCCACAAACATCCACTTCTTTGTTCAAAAAATCACATGAACTCAGCCTTGAATATACTCAATGACACCCTAACTGCAGGAAGACATCCCACTTGTGAACTCAATTCCTCTTGCTAATATAACGCTTGCCTTGCCGATTGCTTCCTACATCTGTCTGACAACTGGCAGTGACTGGAGTAGGAGGACACTGAGGCCTCTTTGCCCATCCACACATCAGTCTAGATGAAGGGCTCGTGCCCAAAACGTCAACACTCCTGCTCCTAAGATGCTGCCTAACCTACCGTGCTCTTCCAGTACCACAATGTTTGAGCCTGATCTCCAGCATCTGCAGTTCTCACTTTCTCCACATTCAAATACATCTCCATTTAAACAATGCACCTCCTTTCTGTTTTTCTTTGCCACAGCCAAAGCTGTAATTTCATATCGTGGTCCTGTGTTTGCCAATTGTGGTCCTCTCTATATCGGGGAGAGCGAGCGCAAACTTGGGGAACGGTTCACTGAGCATCACAGCTGGGTCCACAGAGCCGACCAGACCTCCCAGTCACCACCCATTACAATTCCCTTTTCTGACACGACCATCTTTGGCCTCCTCCATTGCCACAACGAACCTAACTGCAAATTGAAGGGACCACACCTCATCTTCCAGGCAGCCTACAGCCTGAAGGACTCAACGTTGAGTTTTCCAACTTCAAAAAAACCTCCCTCCTTGTTCTTTGCCAGCAACCACATGCATTCCTCCCATTGACCAACCAGGTCGTAGCCTCTACCTGTCTTGACCTATCTCCACTTCACTCCCACCCCCTTTATCTGCAGCTTCTCCAGCCAGCCCCAGCCCCAGCCCCGAGGAAGGGTTACACCTGAAACGTCGACTTCTCCACCTCCTGTCTATTTTGCAAATTGTGACACAGACCTGGACCAGCGTTTCCAGAGTCTGTCCCCTTCCGGATTCACTCTCTTTTCTTTCAGATGCTGCAAGTCAACAATTGAACCCCAGAATGAAAAAGACATGGAATGGGAGCAAAATAGTGCCGTACTCACAGATCTGGGACAGAGGAAGGAATGTGCAGTCTGGGTAAAGCTCTATCTTTATTCAGAGAGGATCAGGAGCTGCAGCTTGAGAAGCTCATGGTCCGACTTCCGCATTCAGACAATGGGCTGACTCTGATTGACAGGAGGACCAGGCTCCTTCCGGTCCTCCAAGGTTGCCTATTGGTCCATCAAAAGAATGTTTCGCGCCTTTTTTGCATACAGCGAATGAGCATGCTCAGTGTTTTGCTGACACTGGTAAGCATGCGCACTGCGTTGCTGACACTGGCAAACATGCGCAGTATGCTCTATGGGGATGTTGGTGTTCCTGACAGATTTTAAGTGTCCAAATGCCAACAGGGGAAAAAAGATAGAGCCACAATTTTTTTTCCCTGCGGCTCGATATTTTATTCCTTTTGCATTTTGTCTGGCTGCTCAACTTTTGTATGTCGTTTCCCCTTGTTGTGGGGGCAAGGCACCGAGACCAGAACTGGAGGGCATAGAGAGGGGAAAGATTTCTGAGGGTCCTAAGGGGCAATCCTTTTGCACAGAGGGGGTATGTGTATGGAATGAGCTGTCAGATGACGTGGTGGGGGCTGGTACAATTACATCATCTGGATGGGGATATGAATAGGAAAGATTCAGAGGGATAAGAGGCGACATGCTGGCATCTGGTCGGCATAGACTGAAGGGTTTGTTTCTGTGCTCTACAGCTCTGTGACTATTTTTAGATAGTATGGAAAATAAAGAGCATGAAAGCATGGGAAGTGTTAGAGCATGGAGACCATTTCCAGTTCATAGAGTCATAGAGAGATGTACAGCATAGAAACACACCCTCCGGTCCAACCCGTCCATGCCAACCAGATATCCCCATCCAATCTAGTCTCACTTGCCAGCACCCGGCCCATATCCCTCCAAACCCTTCGTATTCATATACCCATCCAAATGCCACTTAAATGTTGCAATTGTACCAGCCTCCACCACTTCCTCTGGCAGCTCATTCCATACATGTACCACTCTCTGCATGAAAATGTTGCCCCTGAGGTCTCTTTAATATTTTTCCCCTCTCATCCTAAACCTAGTTCTGGACTCCCCAGGGAAAAGACATTGCCTATTTATCCTATCCATGCCCCTCATAATTTTGTAAACCTCTATAAGGTCACCCTCCCCCCCCAAGTCTCTGACGCACCAGGGAATCAGCCCCAGCCTGTCCCTATAGCTCAAATCCTCCAACACTGGCAACATCCTTGTAAATCTTTTCCGAACCCTTTCACGTTTCACAACATCTTTCCGATAGGAAGGAGACCAGAATTGCATGCAATATTCCAACAGTGGCCTAACCAATGTCCTGTACAACCGCAACATGACTTCCCAACTACTGTACTCAATACTCTGACCAAAAAAGGAAAGCATACCAAACGTCTTCTTCACTATCTTATCTACCTGTGACTCCACTTTCAAGGAGCTATGAACCTGCACTCCAAGGTCTCTTTGTTCAGCTACACTCCCTAGGACCTCACCATCAAGTGTATAAGTCCTGCTAAGATTTGCTTTCCCAAAATGCAGCACCTCGCATTTATCTGAATTAAACTCCATCTTCCACTTCTCAGCCCATTGGCCCATCTGGTCCAGATCCTGTTGTAATCTGAGGTAACCCCCTTCGCTGTCCACTACAATTGCAAAGGATAGTGGAACACTCTTACACCAATTAGCAGAGTAAGGTTGAGGCTGAAAGGTCACTATGACAAGATGAGAAAACACCGTTAGTAAAGTTAGCCTCATCTGCTAACTATCATTATTGGGACAATAAATATTTGGGACATGACATTAAATATCTAATTGTTAGTAGAGTCAGCCTGCTTGAAACTGCTGACAATAAATATCTAATCATGACATTAGGAAAATATTAAGTAGGGTCTAGAATGAAAGACCGTTGTTGGAAAAGCTGACATTAAATCTCTAACCGAGACATTGGAATAACATGAAGTAGAACGTACAACTAAAGAGATAATGGGAACTAACATCACTGGCTTATTGTGTAGCTAGACTGAGGTACGTTGATAAATATAGTTGGACATGCTGATAAGCTAACACAAACATGATAAAAAAAAAGATATTTTAAAATCACAGACCCTGAGGTTTGTGGGCATTCGAGAATCTGCTTTTCGAGTGTCACGGTCTTTTTGTTTGCAAATAAACGACCTACTTCTGAAGAACTCTCTGCGTCTCCTGGTCGTTCTCTACATTTTATCCACGACAACAGTCAGAACCAATTTCATGGTACGAGGAGAGAAAGACTCGG